>NW_015666491.1:644527-651977 GCF_001515625.1 Sinocyclocheilus rhinocerous
AAAAAAATTCATCCCCCTCACAGTTGTCATGAAGGGCAAAATTAGCTATATAGACCAAAATAATTTTTTGAACCAGGCTGTAAACATGTTTTTTTCTGCTGTAAAGTTGGGCATTTTAACATGGGGAGTCTATGGGATTGACTCCCTTTTGCAGCCAGCCTCTAGCGGCCAGTTGATGAATTACAGTTTAAGTCACTTCCTTGTTGGCTTCACGAGAGAGAGCGGGAGGTTGCCGCTTGGTGTCATTATGATGGATCACCCTACCCCGCAGGGTGGTTCAATAATCAACCCATAATCTTACATGTTAAGATGGAATGAATGAATGTGTCAGATTTAGTAGTGTAGTGTTATAAAGGAATTCATTGCCCCAGCCTGTGTACATTCATGTAGCTGTCACGAGAAGTCATTATTTTTACCACCTCACTGCAGAGGAATCACATCATTGCTGTCTATTAAGTGTATAATAGAAAATAGCAATTATGATCCCCTAATTTTTATAGCAGAATCAACATGACTTTAGGGATACAATGGGATCTGTATAATAGTGTGCCTGCCATATTATTTGTAAAGAGTGTACATTGTAGTCCCAAGTTGGAAGGTTTTATGCAGTCATGCTATAAACCATTCTGAACACTGGCTACTTGAACCACTTTTTTTGTCTGAGGAGCAATACTTTGTCCAAAAGTTAAAGTGTTTCCTGATTTTGTTTGCCTAGCCGATTCCACGAGTCAGACATTTGCAGTTCAGTGAGAAATTGGAGACAATTCATTAAAGTCAGTCATCTGACCTATTCATTCTATGATCAACACTATAGTGTTTCCCAGATATACACTATACTGTTCAAAAATTTGGGGTCGGTAAGACATATATATTTTTAAGAAATTAATAGATTTTTTTTTCAACAAGGATGTAATAAACCGATAAAATGACAAAGATATTAAGAGGCACAACAAAAATATTAAGAGGCACAACTGTTTACATTGTGACATTGATAATAATATGGGATCATTCTTGAGCACCAAATTAGCATATTAGGATGATTTCTGAAGGATCATGTGACACTGAAGACTGGAATAATGGCTACTGAAAATTCAGCTTTGACCTGATTTTAAAATATATTAAAATAGAAAACAACTATACTAAACTGTAATAATACATATTTATGGTTAAATACAATATTACGGTTTTACTGCATTTTTGATCAAATAAATGCATCCATGGTGAGTTTGAGACTTCTTTCAGAAACATTAAAAAATCTTACCGACCCCCCTAACTTTTGAACAGTAGTATATTTACAGTATATCAGTGTTCCCACAAACATGGAAAAACTTGTAAATATATTATTGAAATTGTTTTTTTTTTCCAGGTCTAAAAGTCATATAAAATCTTTCTGGTTTTGCTCTAAAATGTTTTGTTAGATATATCGCTATAGATCTAATAAAAATTGGTCACAAGCTGTTGTGATGTCCAATTTGTAAGTGAATTATTTTCAGTTCAGTCAGTTATTTTCAGTAATTTGATTTACAAACCTGTCTGAATAATCCCTTAGTGAACAATGTTTAAAAAGTAATAACAAGCGTCTGGGAAGGTGTGCCTGTATCTGCAATTGTGTATCTTTTAACTACATGTTGTCATATCAGCAAACTGCTTCATTTTGTGAAGTCAGAGTTTCACTTTCATCAACAGTTACTCACATCTACATCAGGTCAATTCAGTGAGTTCTTCCAGTGAAAAATTCATAATTTGTGCGTTTGAACAATTTAATAAAAGAATATGTTCATAAATCAGACTACTGGTGGTGCTGTGCTTATATTGCACAACTCAAATGATTTAGGATTCGTATTCTTGCTTATTTCTTTTTTTCTTGGTTCGTTGATGGTTCAGTACAGGACTCACTGCCATATTTTCCATTTTGTATGATATTGATTGTTTTCTCAGTTTGCCTTGTAAAGCATTCAGGTTTTGCTGTGAAAGCATTCTGAAAGCACGGTTAGTTTTCTTGTCTGGTTGTTTAAATTTTCTGTGACCTTGTTTAGCTCTGAGAGGAATTCCTCATTGTTTGAATTTGAGTGTGCAGCTCTCAACTTCATTCTGTTTTCAGCACCGGTGTAAAGTTTTGCCATGCCTGTAATGCGCATCTTGAGCAAATTGAGTTTTCTTCAGTATTTAGTACACACGATCATTTTCAAGTAAATGTTGCAGAATTAAACACTAGTCACATTTCTTCATTTCTTTTTGTATGGTATGAAACTGAAAAGGAAGGTTGAATCACAAAAGTTGTTTTAGGCAGGGTCTAGTGAAATGGTTTTATCTTTTGGTTTAATCTTTAATATACGTCTCTTACAGACAGCAGTGTCTGTATCTTCTTTGACCCCAGTGTGTCAATACTAGATGAAATTTCACTCAGCACCTGCTGAGAGACAAGAAATGGGCTCCAGGTGGCTGAAAGAAACTCAATTAAAATGAGACAAACAGGATGGCGTTACTGAAGTGAGGGGGAGAAAATGGAAAAGAGTGGTAAGCGTGCCATCACCTGGTTAGTATTAACACCTAGGTGCATGTGGCGGCCTTGTCAACTTGTTTATTAATTATTGTTTTTAGTTTTGTGTGAAATATTTTGCTGTGCTGGGCATCCAATTATATTGAATGATGATTGGCCATTCATTGTTTAATAAAGATCATTAAGTAAGAGGGGGGAAATTCTATCTAGTAACCACAACCTAATAATTTCTCTCCTTCTTCCACTATGTGGCTTCATGATATATTGAATAATTATAATATCATCAATATCTTGTTGCCAATATAATAATATTTTATTTAATGAATCAACATTGTGATTGACACAATGATTTAGTTTTCTAAAGCAATAGGATTGGGAGTATTAAAGCACTTAATGTGTGATATTTTGCAGGCAAAACAAGGTCCATAGTCCATTGTCAGTCGAGAAGCCACATATGAAGCACAGAAGACACTTTCAAACCAAGCATCTTTCAGCAACAAATTTGCATGACCAACTCAAACATGAGTGAAATCTACATGGGGAAATCTTTCACCCTCCGAATGTGTGGATTCCTATTAGGGTTGGGCGATGTCTACCAAATAGGCATCAGACGATGATTCAATCTGATTCAAACTCTATTTGCGTTCTCAAAAAAAAAAAAAAAGGACATCACGGGGTATTTTACATTTCAGTTGCTGCTTTGTGTAAGTGCATGTTTAGTGACTTTTCTTTTTATTATTAATATTTATTTTTTACATTTATGATTTATTCAAAATGTCTTAATGTTTACATGTATTTGGTTTATATTAGATCTACTATATTTACACTGAATTTTGCAACTTGGTTTAAACATTTTGTGTCTTAATAGTTTAAACAACCCAAAATGGGTCATAGAATCCCCTTTTTTCTGTAAGCAGGAAGACCCATAAAAGCAAACTTTCTCCTCAGCATCTTCTCATTTTTTTAACATTAGCTAGAGCAGTGTTTCCCAACCAGGGGTGCCGTCTGTCGAGAGCAGGGGTGCCATGTAAAAAATCATTTTTTAATATTTTTAAATTGCTAAAATGTAAAAAAAAAAAAGCAACTATTATGATACTATACTCAAATTATCATATTGAAGTTAGAAATTCAAATATTGTGACAATTTATTTTGTAGGGTGCCACAAGTTTGTTAAAATTTCCAAAGGGTGCCGCGACTAAAAAAAGGTTGGGAAACACTGAGCTAGAGAACAAACAAGATGCAGAGCAGCTAGAAGGTCTATTCGGTTATCTTTTCTTGATGGTGTAAAAAGTTCAGCATGTTGCTTTGAAGAATGTTTGGCTTTTTGTTGACAGTATGTATATTAATGAAACTATAAATTAAACTTTTCCCCAATGGCCTTAACCAACTTAGTCTACTTTTTTAACAATATTGTGTGTGTCCATATGAATTTGTATACATGAGTAGGAATGAAAAATTAGAACATGCTGCTCTTCATGCTGTCCCTGTGGAGACTCTTGTTTACTTGTGTAAGAGTGTTTGCTCACAGTCATTTGTACTGACACCCACATCCATACATCTCTAAGCAGGCTAATGCCTCTCTGAATAGCAGAAGAGTGCAGCATACATCATAAAGTTAACTCAGAGCTGAGAAGCTATAGAGAAACCCATTTACTAGAGAACTCAATTCTATCCAGATGCACTTCAAAGGCTTTGCTGTTCCAATTCTGATTTCCACACTGTTGATAAGCGCTTGGCTCATTTAAAAGTTCCAGTCTTGCATTTCATTTGTCGAAATGTTAATGGCATTTGAGCTCGTTCTCTGCAAGGGCATATACGCCAATAAAAAAGGGTGAGGTTATTGATGTTTGCAGAGGATGGACCGCATGATTTCTATTTAAATGGGGCCTTGGATTGAATTTAATTAATAGAAGTATCCTTGGTTGTCCTGGAAGGGTGAAAAATAATTGCTCTGTATTGATATTTCTTCCCATAATGATCTCTATCTTTCCTCTCCTCTTTACAGTATGAATTTAAAGTGAAGAATATCAAAAAGAAGAAAGTCAACATCATTGTGTCCGTGGACGGAGTCAAAGTAGCACTGCGGAAAAAGAAAAAGGTAAACTTGTATGTTTTGTTAGTTATAATGTGTTCATTTTGTTAGTTTAAAGGTGAGACAATATTCATTAATTCATTCATTCATTCATTTTGATTTATTAATTTATTTTGATATATTTATTCAGTTATTATATTCATTCAAATATTTTCTTGTGTTTGAGATTATAGAGAACCTTTTTTTTATTAACAAAAATACTGTGCTATAAATTGTGTTATTGGGCTGTATTAGGGATTGATTCATTGTAAATGTTAACTTCCGATATAATCACGTTACATAACATATCTAGAGTAGGGTTGGGTATCGTTTGGGTTTTTTCCGATAAAGGTGCAAAATCAATACTTTTAAAACGGTACCGGTGCCTGAACCGATACTTAAAAAAAAAAAAAGAACCCAAAATAGGATGGATTGGCCATTATTGAGCGCTGTAAACACATTTAATGTCTGTTTCATTCATACTGGATGCCAGAGGGCGCCCTCGTGCATAAACTCCACATATGCATCACAGAAGGAATAGAACTCAGGAAATCCCTAATATGGGCTGCATCCGAAAACTTAGGCAGCTGACTTGCTGCCTCGCTGCCGTATGAGGCAATGACTTTGCAGGCAGCGTTTTTGCACGAAGGCACCTCATGAAACTTATTTCGGACAGGCTTCTGAGGCAGCGTAACGGTTTAATGATCTACAACAAAATAGAACGAGTTTTTGTGATAACTAAACGAATATTTAATTACTATAATACTGATTTCTCGCTAGAAATAACATCAAAAGTGCAAAAAGTTAATCAGAAATATTCATTTACACACAAACTGACCACCAAACGCAACTTTCAGACGCCATCTTTATTTTTTAGCTCAACCCGTCATGGAGCTGGTATTTTCATCATAATTAAATACATTTATAATCCATTGCTAAGCAACATAGCCTTTTTACCATATGTTTTTTACTGTATAGAACATATTTTCTGACTCATTCTGTGACAAGAAGCCACATCAGATCACAAAAGGAAGCAATTGGGGAGTAAAAATGTTATAGTGATCTCTTTTGTTGGACAACAGGTTTAGAAACGCTTCTCACTGCAAGTCATTTCAAGGGAAGTTTAGCTTTAGGCATTTTAATTTTAGAATGTTTAGCTTAGCTAGCTAACGGTATCTACCTGCTGCAGTCGGAGCAAGTGTAATTACTGCATTCACGCGCTCCTCGGATGCTCTCATTTCCCGAGTTGTGCTTTTAAGTCGGAATGTGAAAACGGCATGGACACTCGCGTTACTACAAAGATGTGTTGGATTTGTATTATTAGAGCTTTCCGACTTGCGTTCGTGAATTTTCTCAGTCAGGAAATAATTTTTCACGTGCGGTGCCGATGATCCTTACGTCTGTTTCGGAGAACCAGAGAACAAATATTTCAATCGATCGCTCAATCATTTAAGTGGCACCGAAATAAGGCACCGAAATCTGCTTTCTGATTCTGTTCTAGTACATACCGGTTACATAGGTACCGTGCCATATTGGCACCGGGTTTCGGTACCCAACCCTAATCTAGAGGCAAGCTGATTCAGTGTCAGGTTGCTATGGGTGGGATTGCTTAGATTCTACCTCCTTTTTAGTAACAATAACAGCAGGTCATAATTTAGATGGTGGTAGCAATCTAGTGTAAGCTTCAAGTAGTCTGAAGGTTTGATCCTGGAGGGTTTTTTTTTCCGTTCAGATGAGAATAACACACATCACCGCCCTGCTCTACTGTGTTCACCCTTTGGCAAGACACTTTGCCTTAAGGTGGTTTTTGGGATGATTTTGTCCTTTAGCAAGATGCTTAGCTCAAAGTTAATGGGTACAGTCAGTCCCTGCAATTTCTGCATCTTAAGTTGCCTCGTGCTGTTCATTTAAACATAAATTATTGATTTACACAGGTGCTTTATCTCTTGGTTTAATTTGGAGCTGGAACTTAAATGAGAAAATTGATAGAGCAAGCTTCTGCCTAGGATATATTATCATATATTAAAGCCTGGCTTGTGATGTACTGAAATGATTACTTTCATTTCCTGCAGAAAAAAGAATGGACCTGGGATGAAAGCAAGATGATGGTGATGCAAGACCCAGTATACAGGTGCGCAGCCTCATAAAATGTCTCTTTTATTTTAACTGCATTCAACACTTGACCAATGTAGCTGTCAGTCCTGAAAGTGAGTGAGTAATGCTTTGAGTAAGCTCTCAATGGGAGGCTTTCAGTGGGAAAGGAGAATAAAATGATCGTGTCATGTTTGCCCCTAAACTGTGTACCTAAATATATCACCTTCACACTCACAGTGGCAATGTTCACACAGTCAGTGTTTAAGACTGACAGCCGTTTTTAGTAGCAGGTGTGAGTCTCAGATTGTCTGTACACAACCCTCTACATTGCGAGTAAATCACTCGCATATGCGACTAAATCTTCACTCTGGGCGATTAAATGATGTCTAATATTAGCCAATGGCTAATAAATTCTCAGATTTTACTCGCCGGTGTGTGAGTTGGAGGCTGAGTATAAGTTTAGCACAGATATATTTTCACTTGCCTAACACTCTCTGACTGAGCGCTATTTTTCAGCTCATCTGAATGGATGCGCAGCGCACCTGTATTTGACGTACCGTAAACTCCAGTGTAACGTCGCACGACTCGCCGTCGCTTTGGTGAGAGCAGAGAGAGCGAGAGAGTCTTACATGTAAACGATATTCTTTGTTGTATTTAATTGTCAAAATAACGGAGTTCCTTTGGATTTTTTCAGCTTTTAAGAACTGCCGGGTTCTCCGGTAGTAGGCGAAACTAATGAACAAACGACAATCTCATTGGCTGGTGCTATAATGCTTGACTGACT
>NW_015666491.1:652177-665317 GCF_001515625.1 Sinocyclocheilus rhinocerous
TATCAGTCTGGCGAGTAAACTAAAAAATTTACTAGCCAATGGCGAAATTTACTAGCCAATGTAAAATAAAGATCCCAACTTCATTTTCTTGTTTAGCACCCCATATTTTACTAGTTTCAAGTTATAAATATTTAAACATGGCCATGCATAAATCCTTAATCTTTTAAAATAACTGTTTGTAAAATAAAGATCTCAACTTGTGATCTTTACATAACAAAAGTTGTTTTGTCCATCTTTCATCTCGTTAAAACTTCATCTTGTTTTTACTATTTTGCTTGAATTCTCTCCTCTGCCCAAGCAACATTTTGTCTTGCTTTACAACCACATAACACCCCTATTTTCTTTTATTTCATAACCTGTGAGAGTTGGCAGCCTTAAAAGGATAGGTCACCCAGAAGTCATCATTTACTCACCCTCATGTCATTCCGAACCAATGGTTAATCTTCTAATAATAAAAGAAGTCAAACAAACACCCAGATGATACACATAGTCAGATCAACATGCAGTATCTGACTTAGAATTGTAAAAAAGCTTCAGTTACTGACCAGAACAATTTAATAAATGAGACTGAGAGATTTAATTGCACTTTAAGTAATCAGACAATGTGAGACTCAATTAACACTGGGATTAGTCTTTTGATTATGCAAATAAGGACATCCAGTGTTTTGCGAAAATCAATGTATATTGCACAATCTACTCATTTGTATTGCAGTGTATTGTATGCAGCCTCATAATAGTGTATTCTGGAGTCTCTCAAGGAGAATATAAGTGAATTTTGCAGAGCAGATCAGAGTGCATGCTGTTTGCCGACTGTGTCTGTCAAAGCCCGGATAATGAGATGTTGTGGTTAGAGTTCAAATCTTTGGATTAGACAAAAGAAAATGGTGGTCTGAACTCTTGTGGTGTCTGTCATGCAGCTGGGACAGCAGACAAGGTCATTGCTACCTTAGAGCCCTTTCACAGACAGCCACTGACTGTGTTCCTCTAAGCCTAGCTGAAGAGGATGCAGGACCCAATTTACCAGTCGCTGACAGGCTTAATGAAAAATGAGAGGACTAGCGCACTATGTCATCAGTATTAATCTTCGCTTGCACTTACGCCCTGGTACTAAGCGCCGGGATGATTTAAAGCTGGCGGGGAACAACTGCATTGTCACAAAAACTACTACCAATGCTAACCACAGGACTGTCTTCTGAGACTTGAAGTGAAAAGCTGACAAGGAGCATGTTATAACGCTCTAAATGGCATCAGATACGACTGGTTCACAACCTGATGGCTGAGATACGATCTTTTCTTGTATCCACAATACTGCAGCCGCCTGGAATATGAGTATTTTATCTAGGATTCAGTTGATCCCTGTGACTCAAGGGCATTCAGTGAAATGTGGTCAAGTTGGTGTATCTGTAAAAAAGAAATAGAAGTACGGAGTATAGAGAAGACGACTTACACTTGTTCTTTTGAGAGTCTGTTCTTGGGTTGCGAGCATTTTGAGACATTATTTTTATACATTAAGTTAAATAAAGAGAGAGAGAGAGAGAAATTTAAGCCCCTTGTTTGTTTAATTATTTCCATTTGAAATATAAAAAAAAAAAAAAGAATAAATGCAATAAATACCTTTCAATAAATTCAATAATAAATACTGATTTTTTTTAGGTTTTTATTACTATTTTAAATACTGTGAGTTTATATATAATATAAGCTGTGTACACTACATTGTCTGTATATTTGTATATCTATATATGCTTGGGGTCTGTAAGATTTGAAATTGTCGGAAAAACAATGCAAGTATTATTAATGCAGTATTTCCCACAAAATGCAAGTTCTATTAATGCAATATGCAATATGTTACATTTTTTAACATTCTTATGCATTTGTTTTTATTCAAAGCTAATTTAATATGCTCATTTATTACATGGGAATCAAACCCATGACTTTAGTGTTGTTAGCACCAGTCTCTACCTTTTAAGCTACAAGAACACCTATTCAATATGCTGGTTTTGTATCAAACTTTTGTCACAGTACTGTATACATCAATTAGCATACAACCATATGCAGCAGTCTTAAGTGTATGCATTTCCTAACTCTTAAAACTTTTCCAGTGATTGCAGTGCAATGTCCCTGTAACATCAGTTTCAAAATCATACTTTTGCTGTTCATATAGTTTGGTGATCAAACCTAGCCGTAAGTACACTTTAGTACTGAAGTCTGCATACTGAGCAGATGTTAAAAATCAGTCTTAAATATTAAGGTATGCAATAATTTTGTTCATCAACACTTCATCTTTCCTGGATCACAGTGTTGGGATTGGTCCAAAACAATAGCCAACATCTACATCAGCACTGCTGCAAAAGCCCTAGAATGCATCATCTCCCAGGCAACATGTGAGCACAGCGTCCCCATTAGAATATGAAAAGCTTTCTCCACCATCCTTGCTTAAGGGTATTTGTGTGAGCACGTGTGCATTTGTTTGTGTGTTGAGGACACACAAACCATTAGTGGTGTTTTTTTTCATACACTCCCATTAGTGCCAGAGTATCCACACAAGCAGCCGGTAATACATGACTCCATGATTAAAACTAACTCGATCATGATGGATACCTCACATACTGGCATCTTCATGTTTATGCAAGGTTTCCAGAATTGGCAGGCATGCATTACTCCCAAATGCTTCTCTCTCTTACTGCAGATTGCGTGTAGTCTCAATTATTGTGTAGAAATATGGTTTTAGGAGATGTTTGGCAAGATAGATGTGATCGTTCATCCAGATCCTCACATTCCCTTCCCCATTATCATCGGTGAAAAACTTTGCACAGTTCCCGCAAGAGGCGGAATACATTAAAGTATGTACTAGGCAAAAAGCACATAATCTCAAGATAACAAATAATGACTCCTTTTTAATGGTTAAATTGAATTGTATTAATCAAAAAGCATGTTTAATTAATTAAAATCATGAAACTTAAACAATTTAACATAAATTTATTAAAAGTTTAACAAAAATTACATGTTTAGGGCCCTATGAAATGTTTTATTTTTTCCAACCTTATGTTTTATTGTTACCAAATTCTGATTTAGCATGTCTAATTATTTGAAAGCATAAAAACAAGTTTCATTTATTCTTACAATAGCCTTGTGATTTTTTTCATAAGTGCCGCCCCTCTAATATAATGGCAGGGGAAACACTTACATGTGTGTGTGTGTGTGTATGTGTATGTGTTTGTGTGTGTGGCTGATTGCCGGTTGAAAGAATAGAGCAGCATAAGAATCAGGCCACCCATCTTAATTATAAATAAGAATCTGGCTGATCAGAACAACACAGAGACTACATTCACTGTTTGTACAGCAAACACTGAAGGCTACATGGACAGCTGACTGCACAGTGGCAGGTTTTAATATTTCCTGCAGTGTTGAAGAGCTTACCTTAGTGCAGCATAACATAGATTGCATGTGATGTCAAGGTTTTAGTCCAGTATGCATTCCTTGGGAGTTTTTGTCGTCAGGTGGAAATTTCATAACTTGCTCGTGCTATGTACAATTTAGCCTACCCTCAATATAATTCAGGTCCCAATGCATGGCAAACAAAACCACTGTTTGATTTTAAACTGCCTGTCTAGTTGAAATGTGTGGTTATATTTGAGTGAAAAGCTCTTTTAATATAAAAAAATGTCACTACCATTCAAAAGTTTATAGTTGGTAAGATTTTTTTTTTTTAATGTTTTTGAAGAAGTCCCTTATGCTCACCAAGGCAACATTTAT
Organism: Sinocyclocheilus rhinocerous; assembly: GCF_001515625.1. Taxonomy (NCBI): domain Eukaryota; kingdom Metazoa; phylum Chordata; class Actinopteri; order Cypriniformes; family Cyprinidae; genus Sinocyclocheilus; species Sinocyclocheilus rhinocerous. The sequence goes on from NW_015666491.1 coordinate 655,931, forward strand.
TTGATTAAAAATACAGTAAAACAGTAATATTGTGAAATATTGTTTTAATTTAACTGTTAAACTATTAAAATGAAAACTATTAACTATTAAAATAACTGTTTTCTATTTTAATATATTTTAAAACTGTATTTATTCCTGTGATGGCACAGCTAAGTGTCACACGATCCTTCAGAAATTATTCTAATATGCTGATTTGGAAACATTTTTATTATATAATGCTGAAAACAATTGTGCTGCTTAATATAGTTGGGGAAACATGATTATTTTTAAGTATTCAAAGAATCCTGAAAAATCAATGTTGAATAGTTGATTAATTTGAAATAGAAATATTTTGTAATATTATAAATGTCTTTACTGTCACTCCAAATCAATTTAATGTATCCTTGCTGAATTAAAGTATTTTATTTATTTTATATAAATTCGTAGTAGTAGTAGTAGTATTAAGCATATTTTTGAAACCGTGGAAAGAGTGTAATATGTGAGTACGTGTTCTTGTGAATAACCTAACCACCCAAGTTGTGATCATTAAAAAAAAAATCTCTGATTTATGTTGTAGATTTTGGGAATAATCCAGTTTTTCTAGCGCATACTTTGACAAACAGCCCTATGGAACAACCCTCATGCTCCTAAAACACACACTAGGCCACTTCCTCTATATTCACCCTTTGAGGCCTGCATTGGCCTCATGCTTTAAGGGAGCAGTTTCAGAATGTAGATCATCAAAGTAGCTTATTCCTCAGATTTTCGCACTGTAGCATCGGTTAAAATGGACCATGAAAATTCAAAAGAGCTCATTCTAAATGCCATCTCATGCCTTCATAATACCTCTTTTATTAGTTTCTCATTCTTATGCTGTAGCCGAGGACCATAATTGGGTGGGTGTTGGAGAAAATCTTATCATGTAAGCCATACCTCTACTGCTTGACTGCTTCCTTTGTTACAAAGCAGAGACTATTAATTTTATTCCTTTAATGAGTGTTGCCGTAGTGATGCTGTTTCACTTTATTGTTTGTTAAATTTAATGTCCCCCACACATTAACCTGATTAAGCAGTATTTCAGTGTTTTTGCTCTGTTCCAAGTTCGTTAACAACAACAGTTAATAACATCCGTTATGGATCATCCGATGAAGTGCGGTCAGACAGACAGTTGTTTACACTTGGTACTGACACACATCTCAAATGTGATCGCTTGTGATCAGGTTTTAAAGGAAGGCCCCTTAAGACAGTGGTTGACTGACAGGTGAGCAAGATATATGTGATATTTGATACATGCATTTCTGGTTACATGTATATGTGGTTTCAGTTATTGGATATGCTGGGACCTAGTTTACATCTGTATATAGTGCTAGTCCACTTGTGATCGGATCACAACAAAATGCATGTTAAATACCAGGTGTAAACGTGGGGAAATCTGACTCATAAATATAATAAATTCTAGTAAATCTGACTATCACAAATTCTAGGAAGTATGACTGTGTCATAAAGACCATTTACTCAATAGTTTGAATTTGGTATGAGTCATAGGGAAAGGGTGTGAAGAACAGGTTATGGGTGGTGGCAGTTTGATTTTAGTGTAAATACAGTAATTAGGCGATGGTTCACGTCACACTCTTCTGTGTGTGCTAGTGCATTTTATGTTATTTCCTTTTCAGTGCACGTGGCATTGCTGTCAAATGTTATTCTAAGCACACCCTGATAACAGTTATATTATCCAAATTGTTTCCTACACTGTACGACCAATGAAAGCTTTGATCACACTGAAGTTAGTCAATGCAACTGCAACTTCAGTTCAAAGAGAGACAATTTCCTTTGTTTTCCCCTTTAATTGCATTTTTCTACTTTGCTGAAATGGCAGCTTGTGCATTTTTAGTTTGATGTTATTATGCAAAACAATTTCTGGTGTTTTCTGGTGTTAAGTAGTAGCTACCCTTGAAAAGCTTGGGGGTCAGTAAGATATTTATTTATTTATTTGAAGAAAAAAAAAAGAATAATTTCATTTAGCGGGGATGGGTTCAATTGATCAAAAGTGACCGTAAAGACATTTATAATCTTACAAAATATTTGTATTTCAAATAAAAAAAAATTTACTTTCAAAGAATACATTTAAAAAAATTATTGAGCATTGAATCAGTATATTATAGTGATTTCTGAAGGATCATGTAACATTATATACAGTATATTAATGTTAGATTTAGCAATATTTACTTTTTATGTAGTTGATAAAAAAATCAGTTCTTGTATGAAGCACATGGTCCCAGGTCTGAAACCTGATTGGATGAGCCATGTCTGAAGTTGTTGCACAAAAAGTGATGTATGCAAACAGATGACTACATCTTAAAGGGGTCATATGATGCAATTTCAAGTTTTCCTTTCTCTTTGGAGTGTTACAAGCTGTTCGTGAATAGATAAGATCCCTAAAGTTACAAAGACTAAAGTCTCAAACCCAAAGAGATATTCTTTATAAAAGTTAAGACACATCCACGCCCTCCTAAAACGGCTCGTTCTAACACACCCCCACATGTCTACGTCACTGTGTGGGAAGATTTGCATAACATTATTTGAAAGCATAAAAACAAGTTTCATTTATTCTTACAATAGCCTTGTGATTTTTTTCATAAGTGCCGCCCCTCTAATATAATGGCAGGGGAAACACTTACATGTGTGTGTGTGTGTGTATGTGTATGTGTTTGTGTGTGTGGCTGATTGCCGGTTGAAAGAATAGAGCAGCATAAGAATCAGGCCACCCATCTTAATTATAAATAAGAATCTGGCTGATCAGAACAACACAGAGACTACATTCACTGTTTGTACAGCAAACACTGAAGGCTACATGGACAGCTGACTGCACAGTGGCAGGTTTTAATATTTCCTGCAGTGTTGAAGAGCTTACCTTAGTGCAGCATAACATAGATTGCATGTGATGTCAAGGTTTTAGTCCAGTATGCATTCCTTGGGAGTTTTTGTCGTCAGGTGGAAATTTCATAACTTGCTCGTGCTATGTACAATTTAGCCTACCCTCAATATAATTCAGGTCCCAATGCATGGCAAACAAAACCACTGTTTGATTTTAAACTGCCTGTCTAGTTGAAATGTGTGGTTATATTTGAGTGAAAAGCTCTTTTAATATAAAAAAATGTCACTACCATTCAAAAGTTTATAGTTGGTAAGATTTTTTTTTTTAAATGTTTTTGAAGAAGTCCCTTATGCTCACCAAGGCAACATTTATTTGATTAAAAATACAGTAAAACAGTAATATTGTGAAATATTGTTTTAATTTAACTGTTAAACTATTAAAATGAAAACTATTAACTATTAAAATAACTGTTTTCTATTTTAATATATTTTAAAACTGTATTTATTCCTGTGATGGCACAGCTAAGTGTCACACGATCCTTCAGAAATTATTCTAATATGCTGATTTGGAAACATTTTTATTATATAATGCTGAAAACAATTGTGCTGCTTAATATAGTTGGGGAAACATGATTATTTTTAAGTATTCAAAGAATCCTGAAAAATCAATGTTGAATAGTTGATTAATTTGAAATAGAAATATTTTGTAATATTATAAATGTCTTTACTGTCACTCCAAATCAATTTAATGTATCCTTGCTGAATTAAAGTATTTTATTTATTTTATATAAATTCGTAGTAGTAGTAGTAGTATTAAGCATATTTTTGAAACCGTGGAAAGAGTGTAATATGTGAGTACGTGTTCTTGTGAATAACCTAACCACCCAAGTTGTGATCATTAAAAAAAAAATCTCTGATTTATGTTGTAGATTTTGGGAATAATCCAGTTTTTCTAGCGCATACTTTGACAAACAGCCCTATGGAACAACCCTCGTGGTCCTAAAACACACACTCGGCCACATATCCTGTCTGTATATTCACCCTTTGAGGCCTGCATTGGCCTCATGCTTTAAGGGAGCAGTTTCAGAATGTAGATCATCAAAGTAGCTTATTCCTCAGATTTTCGCACTGTAGCATCGGTTAAAATGGACCATGAAAATTCAAAAGAGCTCATTCTAAATGCCATCTCATGCCTTCATAATACCTATTTTATTAGCTTCTCATTCTCATGCTGTAGCCGTGGACCATAATTGGGTGGGTGTTGGAGAAAATCTTATCATGTAAGCCATACCTCTACTGCTTGACTGCTTCCTTTGTTACAAAGCAGAGACTATTAATTTTATTCCTTTAATGAGTGTTGCCGTAGTGATGCTGTTTCACTTTATTGTTTGTTAAATTTAATGTCCCCCACACATTAACCTGATTAAGCAGTATTTCAGTGTTTTTGCTCTGTTCCAAGTTCGTTAACAACAACAGTTAATAACATCCGTTATGGATCATCCGATGAAGTGCGGTCAGACAGACAGTTGTTTACACTTGGTACTGACACACATCTCAAATGTGATCGCTTGTGATCAGGTTTTAAAGGAAGGCCCCTTAAGACAGTGGTTGACTGACAGGTGAGCAAGATATATGTGATATTTGATACATGCATTTCTGGTTACATGTATATGTGGTTTCAGTTATTGGATATGCTGGGACCTAGTTTACATCTGTATATAGTGCTAGTCCACTTGTGATCGGATCACAACAAAATGCATGTTAAATACCAGGTGTAAACGTGGGGAAATCTGACTCATAAATATAATAAATTCTAGTAAATCTGACTATCACAAATTCTAGGAAGTATGACTGTGTCATAAAGACCATTTACTCAATAGTTTGAATTTGGTATGAGTCATAGGGAAAGGGTGTGAAGAACAGGTTATGGGTGGTGGCAGTTTGATTTTAGTGTAAATACAGTAATTAGGCGATGGTTCACGTCACACTCTTCTGTGTGTGCTAGTGCATTTTATGTTATTTCCTTTTCAGTGCACGTGGCATTGCTGTCAAATGTTATTCTAAGCACACCCTGATAACAGTTATATTATCCAAATTGTTTCCTACACTGTACGACCAATGAAAGCTTTGATCACACTGAAGTTAGTCAATGCAACTGCAACTTCAGTTCAAAGAGAGACAATTTCCTTTGTTTTCCCCCTTTAATTGCATTTTTCTACTTTGCTGAAATGGCAGCTTGTGCATTTTTAGTTTGATGTTATTATGCAAAACAATTTCTGGTGTTTTCTGGTGTTAAGTAGTAGCTACCCTTGAAAAGCTTGGGGGTCAGTAAGATATTTATTTATTTATTTGAAGAAAAAAAAAAGAATAATTTCATTTAGCGGGGATGGGTTCAATTGATCAAAAGTGACCGTAAAGACATTTATAATCTTACAAAATATTTGTATTTCAAATAAAAAAAAATTTACTTTCAAAGAATACATTTAAAAAAATTATTGAGCATTGAATCAGTATATTATAGTGATTTCTGAAGGATCATGTAACATTATATACAGTATATTAATGTTAGATTTAGCAATATTTACTTTTTATGTAGTTGATAAAAAAATCAGTTCTTGTATGAAGCACATGGTCCCAGGTCTGAAACCTGATTGGATGAGCCATGTCTGAAGTTGTTGCACAAAAAGTGATGTATGCAAACAGATGACTACATCTTAAAGGGGTCATATGATGCAATTTCAAGTTTTCCTTTCTCTTAATTATGTCCCCACTGGATGCAACAAATGCTTCATTTGTAATGGGTATTATTGGTTTTGACTTGTCGCACCGGGACACGGCATCACAATATGGTAAGGGGTGTAAAATTTCCGTCACACGCTTGAGGCATTCGGCCAATCACAACGCACTGGATAGCTGGCCAATCAGAGCACACCTCGCTTTTCAGACAGATGAGCTTTGTAAAAATCGACGCGTTTCAGAAAGGCAGGGCATAGAGGAGAAACAGTAGGGCCTTTCGCACCGCTTTAGTTCCAGAACTAAATGTACAGTACTAAAGTACTGGGACGATTTTGCGCGAACTATTTCCCAGTACCTGCACAGTATGTGGAAAATAATGTTTTTTTTTTTACCTTAAACCACATGAACACATTTCATTACACCAAATACACAAAATAATGTTCTTTTTAGCAACATCATATGACCCCTTTAAATTGAATTCTGTAGTAATGTGCCAAGTTGCTATATTGTTTGGCAACTATACACAGTTTAGCTAATGAACTGAATTACTTGGCAGAAGAATTGTTTATTTTGTTTCTTCGTATTAATTTACTTATTCACTGGACATTGGTTCGTTATATGAACTATAAGCCAGTCAAGGCCGTGCGCTACAGTTTTTCTTCCATGTTGTGCCACCTTAACATGGTAGAATGTACTGCACAGTCTCAAGTGGGTCATTTTTTTTTTATTAAATTTTTTTTTAAGTCTGTTGATGAGTTGTCATTTTAACAGCACTGTCTAGAATGACATCCAATTTCCTGTTTTTGGTAGTAAGATGTACAGATGTAAATGTGTACTCACCGTAAGTGTACACATTTACATAGTACAAAGTGTCTGCATACTGGCAGGAACTGTGGGAAGCTTTGTGTTTGAATTCTGTACAGCGATGCATAACCCAGCATGATCTGTTGAAGTGTCAGCAGTGTAGCATTTCTCAAAAGCTTTCTTTTATTTAGTTCACTTTCCCCAGATTTTTTTCTAAATCCTGCTACCATTTATCAGTTAAGTGCGCAGGAAAGATTGTAAGCCCTTCTGGGAAATCTTTTCCATACTGACACAAGGGTTTAGTTGTCTATGTCTTATTAAAGTTCTGACTTGTTTCCATCTAGAAGTGGATCATTTAATCATTTCCTTCAGTGATTCCTGCCTCTTCTCAAACTTTCACTAACTAAAAAAGTATAGACATTTTCCCTCAAGTCACTTTCTGTGACTAAAGTCTTTCTTTTACTTTCTAATTATGATTTTATATTAATATTTGGTTAATCAAGCTTTCAGTGGATTGCAGTTTTAGTAGTTCAATAAAAGGTGTTAAAGCAGTTTTTTTTATATTATTCATTAATTTATTTATTTATAAAATAATACAGAAGTAAATATTTAAAATTCTGCACTTTAACTTTATTTAAACCAGAAAATAAACCTTTTTAAGGTGTTTTTTAATCAATTCAATTGATCAAAAAATCGTTGACAAAGTAGCCATTTTTGAACTGTTTTTAGGTTTTTCTAACACTTTTGATAAGATCCTCAATTTAAACCCGAAAATGAACAGTTTTAAGGTATTTACAACAATGTACTACATAATATTGACAACTTTTATTTGTTGAAATTTTGAAAAGGTTGATGCTATTTTTTTTACAGCGTATTATTTTTTTAAGTGACTATTTTTCAAGACTTATATCACAGTGACTAGTAAGTCAATTTATACAATTAACACATAAATATTAAGTTTCTTTATCTTTGAACATCTTTGAACCTGTTAAACACAAAGATTATAAATAAATTTATTTATGTGATTTTAATTAAAAGACCTACCAGATGGCAGATTTATCAGTAAGCCCGTTATTTAAGAACTGTTTATTGAATATCTGCAAAAAATATTGATCTGTTTCTAATTATGAATATAAAAGCATGAATTAAATAATAAACTGCTAGGATAATTTTGTATGTTGTTTCCCAAAAACTTGGGAGAATGAAATTATTAGAAAGGTACAGTAGTTTTGAATTGCAGATATCTCTTGCCGAATGACCTTGGTGTTCTTCAAAACTCTGAACTTATTCAGCAGACATTTTCATTAGCAGAGTAGACGAGGGAAGGCCAGCAGGAAAACTGCTGACACATTGGCTGATTGGAATTGATACTGGATAATATCATAGTTTTTGCCAACATTTAGCACTGCAACATATTGAGGAATGTTATTGTTAATAAACTTTCAGGTTCATTTAAAGTCATAGACTATACCACCCATTCCATATTGCTTTATTTTGGAATACTTGTTCCTTGCTAAAAAAAAAAAAAAAGTGCTTTTTGGAAATGTCTTGCCAGCTAATCGGGAGAGACGGCCTGAATGGCTGTTGTTATTGCATGTGTTCCTTGATGAAAGTCACAGATGAATGCTATAAATTTATGTGCCAGACAGATATGTAATTTCCTTAGCTCTGCACCCGTACTCCCATTTGCGTAAACCTCATCGCACAGCACATTTAGCTTGTAGTGCTGCATCCGATATTCCATGAATACATAAAAGGTCCACCACATTGGTTTTCTAAATGAGCCTCCGGAGGCCATGCGAGGTGTGAGGTGTGTGGCTAATGAAATGTGCCTAGCCCGTCCTCTGTTTGTGTGTGATTACTGTCGGAATGCTCTGAATGGCTGTTGATAAAGCAGAAGCGGAGGCAGATTTGCCCTCGGCAAGTCTTATTGCATAGACAGAGGGTTGTCTGTTTTCCTCCATTTAGTGTTAAACTCAATTACAAGAGGCTTGGAAAGTCATAAGCTATAACTTTTTAGTGGAGACCGTCCATGAGATTCTAGCATACACCTCCAGAACATTCGTATTTGAGACTTTGCTGGTTTAAGCCTAACCTGGAAGCATGCACATAAAACTTCCAAATATCCCACACAATTTGATCCTTAGCCAACCTTGAAGAAGTTTAACTAAGCAGCTCGTACAGTACATGGGGTTGGCTGCATCATCTTCACTTAGGTGAATTCAGTAATGCGAGCGTTGCACTTTGGAAAGGCACAATGTAGTTGAGGCTTGAGGCTCTCATTTTATTTGCATAGTTACTTTTTTCTGAAGCATATTTTGATGGACTGTGAACTCCTCTAGGACTCTTTACTTTTCTCTTATGAATTTTTTTTTAATAACGTGAAACCAGTTTTAGTTTTAGATTTATTTTTTTTTAAATCAAAGACAAACAACCTTTTATAAAAGTGTTTTCATAAAAGTTTGTATTTATTTATTTACTTTTTATTTATTGTTTTATGTATTTTATTTACTATTTCTATTTTCACTTGTTTCTTGCCATGAATATAGCCGTGGTAGCTGGCATGGCGCTATATTATAAACAATTAATTGTTTAGTAGGTATGAGTTAGGTATGACATTTTCATATACAGTACAGTGTTAATTTTGACAGGCATTTTTGATTTAGTCTTAGTCTTTATCTTGAGACGAAAATGCTTAATAGTCTTAGTCACATTTTAGTCATTTGAGTCTTTCATAGTTTTAGTCGACGAAAAGTCATTGCATTTTTGTCAACTTTTAGTCGAACTGCAGTTACCAACATTTATTTTTGTAGCTATTTTATATATAGTCTTCAAACAAATATAGTCATTAATTCTTCTCTCTTTAGACCAAATCAATTAAACTTATGAGAAATTTGAATCAAGGATTGAATTTGGAAAAACTTGAATAAATGATGACAATTTTCATTTTTGGGTGAACTATCCCTTTAACAGTAGTGAAAAGGGAGCAACTTA
>NW_015666491.1:667635-667778 GCF_001515625.1 Sinocyclocheilus rhinocerous
AAAAGGGAGCAACTTATAAAAATGATAGTTGTTCATATATAATATATATAATTTATATTTTTTGAAAAAGAAGCAGAATAAGACATACGAAAGAGATACAAATTAAACTCATTTTTCAGATACAGTAGGTTTACTTAACATTT
>NW_015666491.1:670073-670439 GCF_001515625.1 Sinocyclocheilus rhinocerous
AAAGGGAGCAACTTATAAAAATTATAGTTGTTCATATATAATATATATAATTTATATTTTTTGAAAAAGAAGCAGAATAAGACATACGAAAGAGATACAAATTAAACTCATTTTTCAGATACAGTAGGTTTACTTAACATTTATTTCACATATTTTATTGGTTAACATTAATGACACGGATGCTGTCCCTTTAAGACGAAAGGCATGCATGTAACACACGTTCAGTTTTCACCCACCTGTTTACGTTCACTTAATCCATAACCGACTGTATTTACGTGAGATACTCTACACGATAGACATTTGGACTGCTGTGTGTGTATTTGAGCACTGAGAACGTACTTGGTTACTAACGTAACAACTGAAGAA
>NW_015666491.1:671095-673371 GCF_001515625.1 Sinocyclocheilus rhinocerous
ATCGACAACGAATTGTGACTCCCGGGAAAAACTGGAATTCTGGTCACCTTATCCCTACCCCTTCGGGTGCTGAGGCCATTGTTTCAGATCGCTAGTTCGCGTTTTGGTAGCCTGTCCATCCACTGCGGCTGCCATATTGAGACTAGATATGCAAACGCCCCTTATCCAATTGCAATCCAATGACAGGAACGCACATTTTGAAGGACAAGACAGTAGCCTATAGCAGTGGTTCTCAACTCCAGTCCTCAGGACCCACTGCTCTGCACATTTTGTATGTCTCCCTTATTTAACGCACTTGATTCAGATCATCAGCTCATTAGGAGAGAGATCCATGAACTGAACAGAGTGTGTCAGAAAAGAGACACATACAAAATGTGTAGAGCAGTGGGTCCCGAGGACTGGAGTTGAGAACCACTGGCCTATAGGATGTATTTTGAATGTCCGGTAGTCCTCAAATAACATTATAGTCCCGTCTCGTCTTGTTAACGAAGACACTGCATAATTTTCATCATAGTTTTTATCATCAGATATTAGTTTTAGCTCATCAACGTCTCGTCTTAGTCACAGAAAAATTTTTCGTTAACGAATATTTTTCGTCGTCGTCTTCGTTGACGAAATTAACACTGATACAGTACAGTAATGGCAAATTTTGATTTTGTGTTTTTAACATACAGTGGGGTCTGAGACCACATTGAAAGGTTTTTTTCTTAATTTAAACAAGAAAATAAATTATTCAATAATTAGTTTTATTTATTATTAAAAGTTGTTACTTTAAAATTATACAGAAATATTTAAGTTTCTTCATTATAACTGTTTTTAACCAGAAAAGAAACAGTTTTAAGCTTTTAATTTGTTTTTATTTATCTTTAAATTATCCAATTATGGCGGAGTTGTGAGTTGAGAAGATACAGAAATATTTAAAGGGGTCCTATTATGCTCTTTTACAAAGTCTTGATTTTGTTTTGGGGGTGTACTAGAACAGGCTCTCATACTAGGTTGTTCGAAAAAAAAAACATTATTTTTCACATATTTTACATTATTACAACACCTCTCTCCCCAGTCTGGCATGAATGGCTCGAATAGTTCCTGTATCAAATGAAAGCCCGCCTTCTGAAATACGAAATGTGCTGTGATTGGTTAGCTGGGCCAGTGTGTGCTGCGATTGGTTAGCTGGGCCAGTGTGTGCTGTGATTGGCAGCACTCGGCGCCTGGTCGGGAAATGTCATGCCCCTTACCATAGCCTCCTGCGAGCTTCAGTGTAAATATTGCATCAAAATCAAATAAATTTGAACGCGATTTAAACCCTGATGATTGTAACCACTCTAAGTTCGTCTGCCTTGGGAAAGCTAGCGTGTCTCCGACATAGTGATAACACTCGTTGCCTTCTTTAGTGCAGCTCAACCAGGTCTCGTCCCATTCGTCGATCTTTGTGATATCACAAATCCCGGAAAATGTGCGTTGTAGTCCAAACGAGTCGTTCGTTGTAGATTTTGAAAAGTGATTTCTGTTATATAAAATATCTCCTTTTGAAGTGGACTTTGAGCTTTGTAACTTTGCAGATCTTTTTTATGCTCAAACAGCAACATTACAGACTAACTAAAGTTGAAAAAGTGAAAAAGCATAATAGGACCCCTTTAAGATTCTGCATTTTTTTCTAGGTCACTAATCGAATAAGCAAATTTGTTTCATTGACCATGTGAATTCCTCTATATATGTCAGATGTTCCTGCCTCTAATGAAGATGAAGATGCTCTTTGGAATAGGGCTGAAACGATTCCTCGAGTACCTCGAGTAACTCGAATAAAAAAAATAATTCTTCGTTTAGTCCATTTACTGTAACTACACACGGTTTGGTTTCCCCACGGACCATTATTACTGACGCACAAACCGATAAACGCTGGACCAGACCATAGGCTGTATAAAAACAGGGACCAGACGTGGGACAAAGCTCTGGACATATTTAAGACCGTAAATCAATATGGTGGCTAGTTATGATGTCCCTACGTTAGCTATGTTTTGTGAAAGACTAAACGCCATTGTGCATAAAAATACCACAGAAAGAAAGTTAGTCAATATCACACGAAGAGTGCCAGTTTTCACCTCTAAAATCAGCATGATTACAAATGTGATTTTATTCAACAGTTCAACAAACAAGAAGGTAATATTATGAGACTTACGTTTTAGACACTATATTGCCTGTTTATGCTTTATTTTGCCAACAAAAAAATTCCAAAAACAGCCACATCGCTGTTTTGCATCTCTGTGCAACATGACGGC
>NW_015666491.1:678550-679632 GCF_001515625.1 Sinocyclocheilus rhinocerous
AAAATAATTTTAAATATCAGTATTCAATGTTTTATGTTTAAAATAAAATATTATTTATGCATTTGTAACTGCAGGTTAAATGCATTCATGTCCCTCTGTGTGGGAAATTCATCCCATGCAGCTTCTGTGTTTCCTCTGCATTGCAAAGATGAATTTTGATACTGATATCATTTGTTTGGTAACAGCCCAAATGTCTTTTATTCTAATTGACTGATTAAATGTAAGAATTGACTCAAAAGATGATGCATACTTTTAGAAAAAAAAAAGGCTTTATAAAGGTAAAAATGCCCATAAAATGTAAAAATCAATTTAAACTTATTGGAACAGATTAATTTCTATCACTGCTGTGAACTGACCCGCACACAGAGTATGAAGGATATCAAAAACAAGTTTTACACACACACACACACACACCAGTACGTATAGGGACATTTAAGAGGGTTTATTCTCCAAATAACTCTAATTTCATGTTGCAGAAAAATGTGTTTAAAAATTGTGTATGCTCTCTTGTTCTTGGTCCAAGTTACCTTCCGGTCCACTTATTTTTGCCTCTCACAAAAGCCACAAAGCCTTCCAAGAAGACAGTAAAGGCTTATGTCATGCTTGAGCTTTAGTTAGGCTGAAACTTGAAAAGTTACGTTGCATGACATAAATGCAATGTTTAGGTATTATTATTATTATTTGTATTACTATTATTTTGATTTATGCCTTAGTTTTAGTTTGTACTGTTTACCTTTTTTAAATTAATGTGAAATTGATTTTTGTATTTTTATTTTTATTTTTTATTTTTTATTGATATATTTGTATTTGCATTTTGAATGCAATTTGGCAATTAAATACATTAAATGGGTTTAGTTTTCACGTTTATTAATGTATGCCATTTCAGCAATAAAAATGTAAATTTTTCTAAAAAGAAAACAAATTAGTTGTTTATTTTAACAGATCTATCTTATTAACTCTTGTATATTTAGTATTGCTCTTTAATAAAGAAAAATGACTTCTTATCCGATTACTCGATTAATCGATGGAATAATCTGTAGAATACTCGATTACTAAAATAATCGATAGCTACAGCCCTACTT
>NW_015666491.1:679865-686281 GCF_001515625.1 Sinocyclocheilus rhinocerous
TTAAATGCATTAAATGGGTTTAGTTTTCACGGTTATTAATGTATGCAATTTCAGCAATAAAAATGTAAATTTTTCTAAAAAGAAAACAAATTAGTTGTTTATTTTAACAGATCTATCTTATTAACTCTTGTATATTTAGTATTGCTCTTTAATAAAGAAAAATGACTTCTTATCCGATTACTCGATTAATCGATGGAATAATCTGTAGAATACTCGATTACTAAAATAATCGATAGCTACAGCCCTACTTTGGAACGTTTCTTAAATCATGTTCATCAGATTTTGCGCAAACTTTTAGAGCCCATGCAGCTCAAGTGCAATTACGGCAAGAGAGGGACTCACCAAATGCATAAATTCATAGATTTTTTTAATTCAAGGTTTCATCCAAATTGTTTTGGTGATAATTTTATTTCTTTCTTTCTATTAGAATCAGAAGCATTTTTAGTGGTATTAGGTTTTTAAACTCCACCGTATGTATTTATATTTTTTATTAGTTTTATTAGTTATTTATTAGGGGGGGGGGGGGGGGTCTGCAATAACAACAATAGCACATTTTTGTTGAAAGACAAGCTTTAAAATGAACATTTCTAATCTATACTTTACTTGGCCCATTAATAGAAGTAAACATAAGTAACTGTATCTGTTGCTTTCTTAAAATTGAGAAGAAAGTTGAAAAAATCTGGTGTGAATGTGAGTAATTGCACAAATTACTGCTGTTTTTCTAAGAAATACATGCTTATGTGTTAATGCTTGCCAAAATAAATTATCTAATAGCTTATTCATTCAAATATAAACACTTTTGGAATTCTAATAACCTTTTTTTGCCTGTCATCTGAAAGAGGAAATCTTAAATTGATGCACTCAGGATTTCAGTATTAAGTTAAGGTTTAGATTTAACTTGTCTAGTGTGACTGAAGTGAATGTTTTGTTCACTACAGATTCGATCTCAGGTCACCAATCGTGTTGGGGCAAATTTCACTTCTCTGACCTGTCCTGATGTTTTTTTCGTGGCCATCTGTTCACTCTATTCTCTCCCAGTTTCACGTGTTTGTGTGTGTGTGTGTGTGTGTGTGTGTTGCAGCTCAGTTTTGTTGGATGCAGAAGGGCTATGTCAGTGAACAGACTTTTAATTCCTTATCTTTCATTGATTGTAATTATAACTGCATTAATGATTGCAATAGTTTGAATATGGAAATCATGCAATAAAAGACCTTTTCTTTTTTTCATGTTATAGTTCTAGTGAGAGCAGAGAGAGAACAGGAAATGTTAACAAGAATTGAAGGGAATGGGATCAGTAGAACCTGAACTCCCATCGCCTCCATGGGAATGGACTTGCGCTAACTGCTAAGACACCCACAAAATTGAACAAAAAACATTTTCAAGTCAGCTAGTGTGTTTAGAGCTCTGTGCTGGAAAGGCTTGTGCTGTTGTTATGCTTTCCTAATGAAAAGTTTAAATGGCTGTGTCAGCTAAAGACCTCTTATCCTCCTTCACTGTCAAGAATGTCTCTCTCCCTTTTATTGTTTTACTTTCTCCCATGTTTCTGTACAACAGCCAAGTCAGGAAAGTCAGTCTTAAAGGGGTCATATGATGCTGCTAAAAAGAACAGTATTTCTCTCATCTGTATGGTGGCACATGGTAAAAAGCACGGTTAGAAAATAAAAGAATATGTGATGGTTTTTGCCAGTAGTGAAGTAGTGAGCTTCTGTTTTGTTTTAATTGACAATTGTGTTTAAATATTGTATAGGTTACTTAAGGTTATTGTTATTCAGAATAGAAGTTGTATTCCTCAGCTTTTCAAATGTAACATATCAGCGATATGCTGATGTTCAACATAAGCCCTCATTTTGCTTTCAGCTTCCTCCGTTTCTACATTTCTTGCCATTTTTTTCCCCTGTCACTGCCATTTTATCTCCTCATTCGTCCTTTTCATCTACAAATGTATAACATTGGTCTGCTACATGATCCGAGTCTGAAGGGACCCAACAGTTCAGGATTCAGCTTAGATTTGTTTTTTTTGTTTGTTTTTTAAATAGAATTCTCTTATGCTCACCAAGACTGTGTTTATTTGATCATAAATCCAGTAAAACAGTAATATTTTGAAATATTACAATTATAACTATTTTCAAATTAAAATTATTTTACTATTAAAATATTTTAAACACTAATTTATTCCAGTAATAGTAAAGCTGAATTTTCAGAAACCATTACTCCAGTCTTCAGTGTGGAAATACATTTACAAACCAAAAATACATTTTCATCCTTTGATCAACAAAGTGCAAAGTAACAGCATTTATTTGAAATATTAGTCTTTTGTAATATTATACGTTTTTACAGTTATTATAATTATTAATGTTATTTTAATTTATAACTGTCTTTACTGTTTGATCAATTTAATGCATCCTTGCTGATTAAAAGTATTAATTTCTCTAAAAAATTTAAAAATCTGACCCCAAACGTTTGAACGGTAACTCGGTTTGCGCACATATGCACTCATAATATCACTTGTTATACACTCAGAATATCACACAAACATGTATTGTGAATGTCACTAAATCAGTTTAGTCTTAAAATTTGCCAGTGCCCATCATTTTACATTTACATTACATTTGTCTTACTTGCTTGTTAGGTTTGAGCTTCAACTTAAAGTCTGTGAAGACCTTTGATATGTAAACAGTTCTTCAAACATAATCGTCTATGACAACATTACGTGCTACACTTTTGTAGATTGTATAGGACTTTTATTTTAACACCAAAAAAATGTTGGAATGTCTCAAGTAGACATAAAATACAGTTAGATTAATTTAATTTATTTAAGAAGGATTTATTACCTATAATCATATATATATATTCATACCACGTAGTAGATAAATGAATCATTTAAGATGCTGCGTTATGCTGCTTGTTGAACCATAACTGTTCTAATCGACTACAATCATGCCAAAGTGAGCAATTTTATATTCATGAGCTCATTTTGTGCAATCATAGGAATTAGGCCAATAGGACCAACATGCACTTTGTATTTGCAAGAATATGGTGACATTTCACATAGAGATTACTGTAATAGCAATTGTGTATTAGCTACATATTAACTAGAGAAAGCCATGAGAAATTAATCTGTTTGGATGTCATGTAATTCGGGCTTTTTAAAGTCACAGTAGAAAATGAGTTCGGTTAGTGTGTGGCTGAAGGACACCCAGCTTGTTGTTGTGAAAATGAAAATGACATGTTCTTCTGTGATTTTCATATCTGTAGCTCTGCAGGAAATGCAAATATTGTATGGTAATCAGAGCGGCAGCCAATAAGCTACAGGAGAAAGTGCTTAGAAGTGTTTGTTCTCTGCAAAGCCTTTTAGCAACGCAGTTGTTCCTTATGTAACCGCTGCTGATGGTAACAGTATGAATGTGCGGTTTAAAATCCTGTTTGGCTGTGTGTCCTCAGCAATTGCAGAATCGCATGAAAGCATAATCAAAACACATTAATCATCTTCACCAAAATGTGCTGCTTGAACTTGACATGCCCATATGCAATCCCCTGACTCATTGGATGAGGCAGCTGACATGTCAGGACAATATTTAATTTTATCTGCCATACCTGAAACCAGTAAACGATTTGGGTCTATTGACCCTCTTGTATGGAGGCATTTCGTTTTAAAACATTTCGAGTTGGTTGAGTACAATGAATGAAAAAACAGTCACATCCTAAATAATTTCCATGAAGATAACGCTCGAGTTTGACTGTAATTTGTGCCTAGTTAAGTGATTACAATGATTTTTGCAAGCTGAAGAGACTGAATCATGTGTGTATGGGGACTGTCTATAAAGATGATGGGATTGGGGCCGTGTCAGCTCTGAAGGTGTGAGATTGCCTGTTGTTGCCCCCCTTCTGAAGAGCAACGGTGACATTTGTGCATCTTTATTGTCATCCAGAGCATAAACTTGGCATCAGGAGCAGGGAGAACTGGCCTGCTGTTATTAACAGAGATATAATAAGAGGCATCAATAATTCAGATCTCTCATTAGTAGTAAAGTGCAGAGGAAATCATGGCTCCTTTATACAGTCCTCATGACTGCACTTGCCTGTGTACAAACATATTGAAAAATTCATCAGAGGGGCAGGGGAGTTTGGAAGTAATGTAGGCAGATTTGTTACTTCAATACATGCCGAATGGAACAACATTTTGAAGAATTGGTCCGGTTTTTGTTTTATGCCTTTAATTTACATTTATTGTACAAAACTCACAATGTTAGGGTCTTGTAGGTGGTTGGTGGTTTTTAGGTGGTTGTCATGCCATTTTGTGGGTAGCTGCAATTGCGTGAATAGTTGCTGAGGCGTTTCTGTGATTGCTAAAGTTTTTTTAGGTGGTTACTAGGGCTGCACGATAAATTGCATGCGATATTAAAGTAAAGCCGGTTCTGTAATCAGCGGTAAATCTCCATCACGTGCGCCATGTGAAAGCCTGCAAGTGATGGAGATTTACCGCTGATTACAGAAAGGCTTTACGCGCATTAAATATCGCATGCGATTTATCGTGCAGCCCTAGTGGTTACTAGGGTGTTTCTAGATCTGTGGGGACAGTATTGGCCTAATGGTTAGAGAGTCTGACTTGTAACCCAAAGGTCGCGGGTTCAAGTCTCGGTACTGGCAGGGATTGGTGGTGAGAGTGAATGACCAGTGCTCTCTTCCACCCTCAACTCCACGACTGAGGTGAGACCCCCAACTGCACGGGCACTGCAGCAAAAATGCTCTTAGGTTCTACTTAGGTTAACTGTTATGAGTAATAATGATAATAGTGATACCTGAAAAAGTACAAATGTGCAATGTCCTGCTCCTGCATATGACTCTTTTCAGGGACCTTGAAAAACACATTTTTAGACAATCCAGGCATCCTTAAAAGTCATCACTATTGATTTTTTCATTAAAGCAGGATGAATTCTTTGAGATCATAATGCTAATTTATCATCACTTTAGCCTATTCTGCCCGTGTTAAATGGGCGCGCTTGCCTAGAATGTAGAAATAGCATTGATTAGAACTGGCGTCTTATATATCTCAGAAATGAGCAAACCAGCACTTTGCCTTCTAGTAGATATGATATGCTCATTATATTCTTAATCAGACATTTCTCAAGCAGAGCAACCAGTTAAATAAGACTACGTAATGGTTGTGGAGTAAAATCACTCTTTCTATTATGATGGGTGATGTGGTGTGCATTACATATACTCAGCAGATATTTCAGCTCTTCATTCTGCTTTCAGACTTGATGAATTAAAGTGGCGTGGGAAAAAGCTCTTAATCAGCATGTGTCATTTGTGCAAATCGCTGATGCGGCATGTCTCCCTGAAATATCAACAGCAACGAGGAGAATTCACTTAATGATTGGGGTTTTTCTCCACCCATCTGTACAGCACCCCTGAGCAGACTAGTGGGTTAATATAGTTGAGATGATTGTTCTTTAGGTACATCTTCCTTACAGGGTTTATTCGATCCCTTTAGCATCTCTGCAATCTTGTATCAGCAAGCTCTGACATGTAACATGCTGACATTCTTAGTAGTGTGAATGTTGGGTCCATATCAATTCTGCATTTGTCCAAATAAAGACTATAGCGATCATTAATAAATATTTCCCAAGCTAATACAACAACAGCTCAGGATGTTTGTGAGCTTTTAGAAACAGATTTCCTCACTGTCAGGCTTTTATCACAAAGGGTCAACCTGCTCTTGCTCTTCAGTGGTGAGATCAATGTAGTATTTGATTTCTAATGTCTCAGATAATTAGAGGTGTGTGATGTATATCATGACTGAATTATTCAAAGATAATTGGGAAATGTATACTGATATCAGGTGACTATGATGAAATTACAACACATAATTGTAATCAATAATTTATAATACTTTTGCCTTACCATTTTTTCTCTGAGACCATGCAATATAGTTTTTTGTTTGTTTGTTTTTTTTTAAGGGCAAGTTAGCATGCAATTAATACTCTGTATTGTGTTTGGGGTCATTTTAATCAGGATCATCTACTAACAAATACGTCATTTTCCATTTATTTTTCATTAAGTAAAAAAGCAAAATGCAACAAAAAAAACCTTGCTCTTATATTGAGGACCATTTTTACACATTCTGATGATCTGACTGCAGAACTATGTACCCAAGCATCTGGTGAATGTTTTTGGACACTGTCACACATCTGTGATTTTTATCATCTCGGTGAGAATTATGTTTTGATGTAGGGTTGTGACGGTGAGGAAATTTTCCCACCAGTTAATCGACGTGTGACAACACCGATAATACCGGTATCACCGTGGGGGCAGGGGCGTTTCCTCTTTTCCTCGCTTTTAAATAGCTTGCAAAAGCGGCGTGCTCATTTTACTTTCACTTTCAAATAGCGGCAATTCGGCATAAAGCAATTGTT
>NW_015666491.1:697151-701153 GCF_001515625.1 Sinocyclocheilus rhinocerous
ACCTTAGATAAACGGCAAAAGTCAACAGGCTTTTCAAAGTCCAAAATATTGCCAAACAGGCGCTTTTGCATCTCGTTTCGAAACTAAATCATCCGCGATTGTCTTGTCTGTCTCACCTCACTCTTCTTGTCAGTCAGCTCGACTCACTCTCCTCACTGGATAAATGAAATCTGATCTGTGATGCGACTGTCGTTCGGCATGCTGCATTGAGCAGCCGTGTTCAGTTTTTAATTGTAGTGTCTGTTCTTTTACTGAACTAAATGATTTTTATTACTATAAAAAAAATCAAAACGACGGTGGGGGTCGGTGCCGCGGTGGGCAAGTGACCTAACCGGTGTTGCGGCTTAACAACGGTATCACCGTCAGCACCGCCTATCGCGGCAAGCCTATTTTGATGCAGCGTCAAGTTTTTGAAACGCATCTTTTCTATTCAGTTGAGCTGTTTGAAATGTGATGGTTGTGTACATTTCAGCCTGATGAGCAGTTTTTGTTTGATTTTTGTTGTGTTCCATTTATTGTTTTGTTGATTAAAGGTACTATGCTAATTAAAGTAAAATTCATAATTTATGATCCATTTAAAATGTTTCAAATTACCACACAGGACAAGGTACATTGTAAAATCCAATAGTTTCCTTACTTAGATATAATTAGTTATCTTTACTTAGTTGTTATACTTATTAGGTTTTATTAAGTTACAGCTGATTTCAAGGTAAATAAAACAATTTACTTACTGCTTTGAGTGATGCTTACTTAAAATATTCAAGTAGCCACAAAGGAACCACAATGACATTAATACACCAGTGAGAGACAGCAGTGCACTAATATGTTGCTAATGTGCAACAAATCAACAGAAGAAGAAGAAAAGAGTTTTTGAGGTGGGGCAATTCTTAACTTCTCACTCATTTCCTCCACTTCTGCAGTTCTCTTTCTCTAGTTGCATTCACTTGTTTCCCAAAGTCATCTTGAATGTTGAATTGTCAATACAACTGAAAAATTTGAGAGAACATCACATAAGCTGACTTAATAAATTAATGTTGATTTTCTTAAAAAAAAATGTTTGTTTGAACTCACCATTATAGTGATTAGTGCTCCCTTTGGTTGGGCACTTGGAACTTCATTTATATTATTATAATTATCTTCCTATTGATGTAGCAATGCAACATGAAATCACAGTTATTTGGTTTCAAAGGAAGGGAAGTAATAAATAGGCTTTTAGAAGGTGACCTAACTTCTAATTAAATCATTAGCTGTTGATTAACGATCTTTTACAAATTTATTGTTTTTCATAAACACCTTGTGAAGCTTTTATTTGGGTTGATCCTTTAATATTTGTGGCAATATCTTGCAATCGACCATACTCACATGGTCTACACAGTCACACACAGACTTCAACATTCAGCACACCAAACACAACAATGGTAACAATTAAATTTGATAACACTATCATTGCCTTACCGTTGCCTTCTCTAGTGCCGTTCAACCAGGTCTCATCCCATTCGTCGATATTTGTAATATCACAAATCCCGGAAAATATGCATTGTAGTCCAAAACGAGTCATTTGTTGTAGTTTTTGAAAAGTGATTTCTGTTAAATAAAATATCTCCTTTTGAATTGGACTTTGAGCTTTGTAACGTCGCAGATCTTTTTTATGCTCAAACAGCAACATTACAGACTAACTAAAGTTGAAAAAGTGTAAAAGCATAATAGGACCCCTTTAAACAAAGCATAATTTATTCATGCTACAATGCACTCTGGGAGTTAGTAATTCTGAGTAGCTATACTAAGTCAAGAGTAAACCTAAAGTAAATTATCAAGTAGGCTACTCCCTACAGTTCTTTTTTAGTTACGTGAACTATACTAACTAAGCATTTGTCAGTACAACATACTATTCCTGTTTCACTTTACTTCGTTTTTTTTTAAGGCAATCGGTTTCCTAACATTTTCCTAGTAATGTGAACACTAATAAGAAGTTAACACAACTAATTATTTTAAGTCAACAGTACTTAAGTATACTTTGTTAACAAGTTTTCTGTACAAACTGTTTTAAGTTATGCCAACTAAAATTAACATGATACTTTACTTTTCCTCACTTTCTAGGGTAAAAACTTTCTAAGTAAAGTCAACTTATTACATTTTACAGTGTATTTATAAAATGGTGTCTGTTAGGAACTGCAGTGTATTTACAGAAGGATGCACACTGTTTTCATATGCAACATTTGTCTAGCTGCTTTACAGATATTGTATGACACACACCACATGACCTTCCAATCTGTGTGATGATTTTGCAGCTTCATATAAGTCACATTCCCAGTTCTAATTGCTTGATAGTTATGACTCCATAAATTATTCTTTGTAATCAGAGAGAATGAAGAGTCTCTGGGGACTATTATGTTTCTTTCATATCCATAGTGTGACGATTTCAATGTCGATTTAGGCATTTCTGCTTCCTGCTGCCAGTTATTCACTTTCTGACAAACCCACTGAAATAATCTAAGATTTTTATTTCTTTATTTATTTTGTCTTTGTCTGTCAAGGTTTAGTGAATGGCAAAATACAAAATACCCCCAACCAAGCCGGCACTCACCAAACCAGCTTGCTGCTTCTTAGTGAATGTGTCATGTTGTCTTGTAATCTAGCTATTTGTCTATCATTTCTTTGGCAGTTTTACATGTGAGGTTCTCTGTGGATGTGCGTGAAAGAAGTTGCATTTGACATTGATGCGTTTTATTCATCTGCGATGAGACTTTCAGATTTTTCTGCTCAGGGTTTTCCTCAGTGCTTTGTGACAGCTGCTTTGTCATTTTATCAAGCTCTGAAAAAAATCCTCTACTCTCGTGGAGGAAATTGATCTGGATTTGCATGGTGTCAATTATTTATCTTTTGGTTTATGTAGTGTTTTACTCTCTGATCTGCATTGCTACTTGTTCCTTGCTACATGTCCTGTTTGCATTGGGGTAAATGCACTCACACAGTGTCACAAGAACTGAATGTGCTTCATTGACACATGTTGTTGCTGCTTTTTTTGCTACAATTCAAGCACCATTTTTGTTTAGATGCCCAACAAAAACACACAGCCAAAGGTCATTTCTAAATGTCCTTTCCACACAACATTAATGGATTCCTGATAAAAGGGTACACAGTGGTGGTTTGGACCAAAATATTGCAAGAAAAAGGAAGCAAATGCAGGAATAAAGGCGTTTTTCTCTTTTTCACTCCAATGGAATCTACTGTCCTTGACAGTACTGCACACGTTAGATTATAAATCTTTTTTTTTTTTTTTTTTTACAGGATATTCTACGTATCACACGACTCTCAAGATCTGAAGATCTTCAGTTATATAGTGAGAGATGGACAGAGCAATGTGTTTCGATGTAACGTCTTCAAATCAAAGAAAAAGGTAGGCATCTCTTGAGCGTGTCTTCTAGTCAGGACATTGAGTACTGATGGTTTTCATTGGACAATGGAATCCTGTCATTAAAGCTCCAAGCGAATGAAGTCTACTGACAGTTCCTTCCCTCTTCAGCACTCTTCTTTCATTTAACTTCAGGGCATATAGAAAAAACCCATCAGAAAAAAAGGGAACAGCAGCCCTTGGCCATGAAACTAAAGTGCACTTTTCAGAATGGCTGTATTTTTCTTCTCAGTCAGTCTAGCATGCAGAGCAGTACAATGATTCAGCAGTGGCGCATGTAAATGATATACTGACAGGGCATGCTTTTAGTTCATAAAGCTGTCGAATTCTGATCTCTTTCAAGCTTCTGCACTGGATTTGAATGAGGCAAATTTGAAAGCTAAATAACTGTTTAAAGACGCCCACCATCTCTGAGAAGGATTTGACATCTGAATCTGGTTTTACTCTGCTTAACTGGTTTAAATATTTATTTTTAATATGGGCAATTAATCTACAATGTCACAAGAATCAAAATACGATTTTTCAGAGGGAAAATACGTTTTTTTTTTTTTTTTTTCAGTTAAAGTTGATTTTATTTTTTTTTTGGTTTT
>NW_015666491.1:704192-718751 GCF_001515625.1 Sinocyclocheilus rhinocerous
TTCCGAAGATGAACGAAGGTCTTACGGGTTTGGAACGACATGAGGGTGAGTAATTATTATTACACCAGAGGTCAGTCATGAGAGATTGATTCCCAGTGTTGGGAAGGTTACTTTGGAAATGTAATAGGTTACAGATTGCAAGTTACCCTATTTAAAATGTAATAGTAGTGTAACTTTTTTAATTACTTTATTAAAGTATTTTTTTAAAGATTACTTTTGATTACTTTTCTAAATTTCTAATGAATGTTTTCAATTGTTAATCATTTTCAAACATTTACACCATGCAGGGTTAACCTTACAGTAGTGCTCAACACTGATTACTGTCAGACTTTCAAAATCCTTCATCACTTGAATTAAGATGATAATACAGTTACATTTATTTTGTAATTAAATTACGTAACGCCGTTACATGTAACTTGTTACTCCCCAACACTGCTGATAACCACCATAATAAGTGGATGCACAGGGTCACTCACACAAATAATTTATCAGTAATATAAATTAGTATGTTTAATACAACCATTTGTTAACCTTATTGTAAAGAGTTACGGTTTACATTATTGCAATATTGTTTTTTGTTTTGTTTTGTTTTTTTCTACAAATAATTATTTTTTTTCCCCAAATGAGTTTTTGGCACAGCTGAGAGAAAAAAAAACTACCACAGATGGTGTGGTAACTTACAAATGAACAGGTTCTTATGGTAGCATTTTTATTTAATTTTTTTCTGTTGAATTAACAAACATTTTTAAAGCGTGCCTTGTACCTGATTTACGCATCAGAAAATTAGTAAAGTTAAGACCTAAATGCAAATTAACATAATTTTTTTTTTTTCAATTAAAGTAGTGTGTATTGTTTGTTTTGTAAGTCTGAGCAGATCTTTCACATAAAAGGCTGCGAGAGACCTAACAGACACTAATCTGAATACTAAAAACATTCCAGTCATCAATAACCTGATTTTGTATTGTTTTAATGCCTCATTCTTCTTTAGATGTGAAATTGCAAATAGCATACAAAATGAGCACACTGTAATAAGATTACAGTATGAGATTACAATATTCAAAACTATGTAGCATTGAAAACAGTTATGAAAGCCTGACACATGGACTCAATATAACCATGTTTCTCTCATAAAAAATGTGGCTCGTCAATAGCTATAGATTATACTGCAGAAATGTAGCCGTGTTGAAAGGCAATCAAGAAAAAAGTATTCTTTATTTAACAAAGATTCTTTAGAAAGAAGTCGCTCATTTGAGTTGAAAGCTCCGTCTGGCCCATTTCACCCCGGCATCGCTGTTCATTACAGACCGAGCAATACAGAGCTGCTCTGGGTAATTGTACATCAACTGCTCAAGTGTTCTCTCAGTAAACTGGGAATAGATTGACACTGATGATTTCACTTTGTACTGACTACAGACTCAAAACAGTTTAGCTGAAATAATGTTGTCGTTCCATTTTTCGCTATCACCTATCAAAATACTGATAACAGATCTTCAGTAGAATAGGTAGTTTTTGTTCAGTAGTCTTACGGAGTCTGCAGACCGATGGTTGTATCCAGTGTTGAAATGTAACTCGAGTTATTTTTTTAACACTTAATGGATGGTCACAACTAACAATTTACACAACATGGCACTCAAAATAGAGACTTATTCCATGGAAAACTGAAAGTTAGTTGAAAAATTCCATCGGTTTCCAATTAAATGTCTTTCCATACCTCTTTTAATGTGATGTTACTGCATTGCTTTTGTGACAAACTATGGTATGCTCAAAGCTTTAGGTCATTTTTAAGTTTTAATAACATTTAAATTGATGTTAAACTTTTAAATTCCTAGTTTCGTTTGATTGTCTGCTTATATGGTTGTCAGCATTCCTGTTTTCCATATTTGCTGGCTAACAGCAGCATACCATCTGATTAAAAGTGTGGGAAAGAAATCAAAAGCTGTCATGATTTATCAAATGAACAGGTATGAGTCATAAAGAATTTCCCTCAGTTAGTGTCAGATTTTGACTGTAACTTTCAGTTGCGAAAAAAGATAGGTATCCAACATTGCAAACCATCCAAAAAAAAAGGAAAAAGGTGGCATTCTTTCAGATTCTTCCGGACACTGAGCCAGAAAACACAGACCCCCTGTGTGGCCCTCATCTGACATTCTGAGCTAATTCGATGAGTATTATGCACACACCACTGAGGGATTTGCTCTTAAAACTTGTGTAATATTTACCTTTCAGTGCAGCATGTCTTTTTTATTATTATTATTCTTTATGAATAACTGTCTGTCTGTCTTTCTGTCTATGTCTGTCTGTCTGTATATCTATCTATCCTTTATTCATTTGCTCATTCATTCATTCACATATTTATTCACATATGCTTTTATGTATACTTATGTATTTATATTTATTTGCTTATTTATTTACATATATATTTATTTGCTCATTTGTTTGTGTAATTAATTATTTCTTTGCATGTTTGCATATTTATTTGCTTAATTTATTATGAAAGGACATTGTTACTTGGTTATCTAATAGTTATGCTGGATTTAAAGAAAATCCAGAATCATTTCTTTTTTTATTATTATTATTCTTTATGAATAACTGTCTGTCTGTCTTTCTGTCTATGTCTGTCTGTCTGTATATCTATCTATCCTTTATTCATTTGCTCATTCATTCATTCACATATTTATTCACATATGCTTTTATGTATACTTATGTATTTATATTTATTTGCTTATTTGTTTACATATATATTTATTTGCTCATTTGTTTGTGTAATTAATTATTTCTTTGCATGTTTGCATATTTATTTGCTTAATTTATTATGAAAGGACATTGTTACTTGGTTATCTAATAGTTATGCTGGATTTAAAGAAAATCCAGAAGAAATGCATGTCCAGTAGGTGGAAGTATACAATCCAGGTGTACAGGATATAAGTACACGGTCCATCCATTAATTTCTAATAAAAGTCCTTGTATTATTAATTCTGTGTGATAAATATTAGCATTTTCTGTTTTGACTTGCAGAAGTTTTGTTTCAGCCAGGAACTTTGATTTCAGTGCATTAATAATATTAAGCGCTCTTTCATTTCTCTGCAGAGCCAAGCCATGCGAATAGTGCGGACTGTGGGTCAGGCTTTTGAGGTCTGTCATAAACTTAGCCTGCAGCACACCCAGCAGAACGCAGATGGCCAGGAAGATGGTGACGCTGACAAGACATGCACAGATTCGGGAGTACCAGGTACTGTAATGAACTCTTTTCTTCCCACTTCTTTGTCAGTGTAGTCATCTTTCACGCCAGGTTTTTATTCTTCGAACTCCCTGTAATTGATTGTCTGTTTGTGCCTCTTGAACTTGGTGTGATGGGATTACAGATGAGTGATGTTGCTGCTGATCTCTGACACACTTTGATTTAGCAAAGGGAAAATCCATGCGGTTGTTCGAGGTATTTTTGTGCAATCCAGCACAGTGAGTTAGAAGAAGTCTTTGTGAGCCGGAGCTTTGATAGGCAGCATGGTACAGCACCTATATATGATTGCTTGTGTCTGAGGGGCAGATCTCATGGTGCATGGGCCATGGGTTCAGGCTGATCATCCTCCCACAGCTCCCTCCAGACAGGTTTTCTTTTCAAATGCAAATTAGCTCTCATTCACCCACGCACTGCATCTTATCCACACAGGATTCCCCTGCACCAACACGCTGCAGTGTCAAATGGATGGGACTCACTGTCTAACAGCTCCACTGCAGTCCCAGTGTTAGGACAGGGAGACCTTAATAACCCCTTTCCACAGGAGGAACAGCAAACCGTTCTCAGAACTGACACTTCACAACCAAACATCCGCGTAACTGCTTAAATTACTTCAAAACCTGCCGACAAATAAGTATAGTGCATCACAGCCTATGTTTATGAAGTTTTAAAAACATATTTTAACATCCTATGTAAGTTGCTTGAGCATATTTATGCCAGCAAGAGGAGTTTTTGATATAGCTGTCTTAAGTTTAAAAAAAAATCTAATTTATAGTAAACGCATGATTTTTATCGATTTTGATTTTATTGTAGATGTGCGAGAGAAAAATAAAGTGGTTGGAGTTTTAAACATATTTTAGCGTCTTTGTGCCAATAATTAACACATTTTTGTTGCTTCAAATTTGTTAATAATTTTTTTAAATATATAATTAAATTCACATAAATATTGATATTAGTTAATATTTTATATTAGACAAATGGGGAAAATAAAATGTCTAGGCCACTGTGCAATATGCTGTGAATAGGAATGGGGTTTTGTTTTGTTGTTTTGTTTTGTTTTCCATCTGGCCAGATACAGAGTTTTATTTTTATTTTTTTCTGCTCCACAATTGCCTTTTAGCATGTGGAAATGTCAGTGAAGATCTGTGGAGGACTGTGTACGTGTAGTTGAGTGTGGAGTAAATGCCTCTGGCCTCAGTACGATTTTCTTTTTTTAACTCGTGTTATGGTCAGTAACACAATACACAGTTTATGATATGAGTTAAACTGTCACCCTAAAATAGCTATAATCCCTCCAAATTGTATTTTAATTTAATGACAATGAATTGATTTATTTGTTTATATATAGCAATTTACTACGGTGTGACATTGAAAAATAAAAATATATAATTTAGTCCCTCAATTAATGTAATTAATATAAAAAATCCAACGCATGATAAGTAATTACAATACAAGAATGTTGTTCAAAATAGTTTTACATGTAGTATAGCATGTCGCACCACAGGACACGGCAGTCACTGCTTGCCATGTCATGTCAACTTGTCAACTAACCATTTCCAGAAATACAGACCCGCTGTACAGACCGAGTGAAGGTGTGGTCATAACATGTGGCCCCATATCAGTAACACCACCGTCCCAAAGGGGATCCACAGTTTACACAGACAACATCAGTGTTTGGCCAGAATAAATCTATTTTTGTACATAACTGTGTTAATAATGGCAAAACATTTTTTTTTAAATCTCACTTACTGCAAAACAGACCCTTTAAAACTCTATAGTTTCCATGTTTCAACAACAAAGCAATGCATAGCATAAACCTATAAAAAGGCTCATGCTTAAAAAGCTTGCAATGGCATATTTTTTTCAGTGAATTTTTCCTTTAATCCCTATATCATGCTTTCCATCTCTGTAATAAATGTTTATCTAGATGAATTGTTTCTCTCTAAAGGGCGGGAGCTCACAGGGGCCGAAAAGCCGGCTGCAGATGAGACCGACATAGATGCAGAGGAGATTCCCCTCCCCGACAGCACAATGGACGAGTTCAGTCGCGGAGTCACTGACCTGGATGTGGCTAAGAAAGAAGAAGATATCACCAAAGACAAAAAGGTATCTGGCTGCAGCTTGCTTTGCTCACTTAATTATTCAATCCATATCATTAATTAACCACAATCTTCTATAATGTCGAGCTCTCGAAGTGGTTTGCTAAATCGCTGTATATCAGCTTTTACGCACATACTTTGCACTGTATCTTCCAATTAACTTGAGTAATCGAGGGAAGGTTATTCAGCGCACAATTATTGTTTTGCAGATTAGGTTTGTTTTACACTCACGCCTGTGGGTCCAGATGTAGCTATAAACCCATTAGCATAATCTTGTAGTGTGAAAGCCGCTGTGCTGCAAAGGATTATGTAATGATACTGTGACCCTGACTGGATGAGACATTCTTCAAGAGAATCATTATGGTAATGACAGTTTAGTGTTGAGGAGAGGAAAGTAACAAACAAGGTACTGGAGTATTGGTTGCATTGCATCAGATTCGTCTCTATAGATAAGTTTCACCATCTGGACCATCCAAATGACAAGCATTCTGATAGAGTTGGACTGAAGATTTGAGTCAGCCTAAAAATAGCATTATGAGTATTCATTGTGTTGAATGCAGGCTTTCTGTTGTCCATATAGCTTGTTTGTTCTACCTCGCTGATGCCTGTTTATCTTTCCGCTCAGGAATAATTTTGTGGGTTTGTTGCATCAGTGTCTGGGGGCGATGAGGCTGGAATCATGTCAGAGGCTGATAAGACACTCCTCTCCTCAGGAAATTATAATGTCAGAAATGTTTGGGTTGTCTCAGATGATTGTTCCATGATTTATAAGCCAGTCAGAAACTTTTACTCTGTGCCAGAGAAAGCTCCCATACCAGCCTCGGAGGTACTGTCCTTATTTCATGTGGTTTCAAAGTTTTTGACCCAAATGAAAATTTTGCAATCCAGGTGTGGTGATAGTCTAATGGATAAAGGGAAAGTGTGGTTAACAAAAGTGTGGCTCCTAGATAAACCTAATGCCTCATTGTTTCCTTGAGCATGAGCTGCTACTCAAATATTAAAACAAATAAGTACCATAATTATTTTTAAGACTATATTCCAGAGACTCAAATCTTTTCTTTGGTTTGGGCTTCATAGTATTTGAGAAATTCATACCTGTCTTGGTTCCATATAAAGAGACTTTGGCTAAATTTTGCTTTATTTATTTTAGGGATGAACAATATGTGTGTATTTTTATTTTTTTTTGTAGTTAATTGTTTATTTAGGTTGATAGTTTTTTTTTTTTTACATTATCAATTGATATTGGATATATATTATCTGTAGATATCGGATATTTAATTGTTTTTGGTCATTTCTTCTGTTTTTACATTACTTTAACCTTTACTATCATGTAACACTGTCTTAATTTTTTTTAGATATAAACTAATAATTCAATAACACTGTTAAATTCAATCTTTAGCAAATCTCAAAATGTATGTTAATTTTTCATACTTTTATTTTTCATACGATTTATTGTATTTTTCAGTGTTTTTTTTTTTTGTTTGTTTTTTTTAGGCAAAATAGTAATAATGTAGAATTGATTATAATATAGATTTAATATAATGACTGTTTATCGTTTACTTTTAATATGTAAAAGGTTTATTTTCCAGAATTTTACAACTATTTCAAACTAGTTTAAAATTACTGGAGTCACAGACAAATTTTAATCACAAGTTTGGGTGATATGTGAAATGATACCCATTGATATTTGACATTTTCCATTGACATCTGTTACTACTACCATGGTTACAGGCATTATTCGAGTCACTGGTTTTGGCTGCTTGATCATACAGGCAGTATTTTATCCACCTCTGACTGCTGTTGTGTGAATGAGACAGCTTAAGATCACCAGTAAATACAGTTGTTAGTTCCAAACGCCAAAGGTGTGAATGTAATCGAAGAGCTTGTTTGATCTTAAAGAATAATTCTTGTCTCTGCTTTTTAAAGAAATGTCATTTTTATAACTGAATCATATGTGTGTACATTTGCCACTTTTGGCAGGCAATTTAAATTTAGCATTTCAGTGAATGTCTTCATGAATAAAGCCTCTGAGAGTGTGCTGTCATACTCCTACATAAGCAGATCATTTTAGATTCTTGTACACTGCAGAACAGGGATACTCGTGCCATCCTCAAGGACTTGTGGAGCGGAAATGGACTGATTGTGTAGGAGTTCATGCTGTTTTTAGGGCTGGTACAAGTGTCAGAGCTGTTCAGCAAGCCTGTAGTCAGTTGTGCTTGTGAAGCAGAGAGCTTCTGCCTGTCGCTCTGTCGACTCATGTGCCTGTTGAGTCTCCCGATATGAACATGAGCTTATACTGGAGTAACTATGTATTTTTACTTTTTTTCTTTCTTTTTTTTTTTTGCTGCATCAAATAATTAATATTCAGAGCTTAATACTTTATATAGTATATCCATTAAATATGGGATGGTTGGCTTTACATCAATTTAAAATAACATTTCCAAGTGGGAATTCTAGTGTATGCTTGCTTGTTTAATATGCAAAGTAGAACAAGTTACCATGTTCATTGTGTTTCCTATCCTGCAGGCAGTTAATTAGAGCAGCAAATCTCTGTTTCACCCCACCATATTGTTTGTAGGAAATTGGCAGATGCTTTCTAATAAAATGAGAAGTTTGGAGTTTCTGTAACTGTTTGAATGGGGTTTCTCTCTGAGCTTTGATAATGAATGGGCCAGGGACTCTTGGTGTGCACAAGTGGTTGCATCCCATTTTGTTAGAGACCACAGCGTGCTTTGGAGGATTTCTGCACAAAACGGTCACTGAATAACTAATGAAGGCAATGAACTTTACCCAATGTCAGACCTCAGTACCACAGTCTGGAAACTCTGTGGCAGCCTACTGCTGTGGGAATTTCACAGCAGAGGCTGAAATATGGAGAAATGAGGCTACTGTGTAGCTCTGATCTTATCAGACTATCTCTGCCAGGCAAACAGCCAGGCTTCTACCAGGAATTAGTTCCCTTTACTTACAGGGCACATATATCTCCTGGATGCAGGTAGAATAACTCAACCAGACCAGCCAGACCCCCGAGGAGCTGGACATCACAGACTGAAAGTGTGAAGACCGTGTGTAAATATAGCCCTGTTTCTTCATTTTGGAGAAGCAGTGTCCATCCAGATTAGACTTTTAATGTGAAAAGTGTTTGGAGATGGGATTTTGGCGAATAGTGGTATGGAGGCTCGCTGTCAAGAGCCCTCAGGCCTGAAATGCTAGATGGTATCCGAAAGTCAAAATGTGTTTCAAAGCAATGTCAGTTTCTCTGGATAATTCATGATGAGCTGAGTTCAGCCCGTGTACCCATGTAGCTTTTTTATATATGTTCTAGATGGGACTATAGAGATTAATGCTAAGGTCGTGGGTTCAATTCCCAGGTAACAGATATATTGTCAAAATGTTTATTTTAAATGCACTCAGAGTTGCTTTGGATAATAAATACATGCATATAGATTTTATATATTTATTTCTAGTGTTTGTATATATTATTCCACAGCTACAGTCTTCCTCTCCCATCACATTTAATTCAGACAGCAAGCTCACAGCTCTTAGACATAATTTATTTTCCTGTGATGATGTAGATTGTGGATTTGCCTTACCGCTGTATTATACTGTGTTCCGTCCGCATTAATTCCATCTGTTAATTAGCAACCTTTTCCGTTGTTTTCCCTCTAAACACATTCATTTCAGTGCAGCTGAGAGGAAACATAAAAGAGCAGACTCTGAAATGAAGAAGCTTTCTGCGTCAAGAGCCTTTCCAGCCAGTTTAGTTTTATCACCTTGATGTTTGCCTGTATGATCTCTTGAGAGATTAGCTCATACCCTTTTAAGTGTTTAAACGAATCTTAAAATAATATGCATTGGTCTGTAAATTTGTGCAGTTTGTTTGTTTGTTTGAAAAACTTGTATTCTGTCATGCCAATGTATTATAGTGTCACGATTGAAACAGAAATGCTGTAAGGTGCTTTTTCTCCAGCGATCTTTAACAAAGAATGAAATAGAAAAGAAGAGATTGAGAGATAGAAAGAAAATAAACACTTTTTTTATTGTTGACTTGGTAATCATACAGAAAACAGCCTTTGCACTTTCTGCACCAAGGCTAATAACTGTAGGGAACCAACCAGATATTGAATCGTCCCTGCTAGGTAACAACAGATGCCTAAAAATAGCAAACTACAAATGAATTTCAACTGATTAACTCGACCATTCTCAGATGTGTAGTCTGAATGCTGATAAAGCTTTGGCATTTCACTCTCAATGATCTTTCAGACATTATAACAAAGCCCTTTTGTCTTTATAATTCATTCAGTAATAAATTTAGATCACAATTCGAAAGGATGCACGATTATTCAATGCATGATTAGTTCTTTCACTTCTATCCATATGCTAATGTGTTACAGTGACATTTAACATTAGTTTGAATGCGTGGAAGACAATAAAAGCTAACAGCTTTATGGTGGCACCTAATCATCTTTAGTGTAAGCTATTTAACAGATTGAACCTCTTTTGATTCTCCTTCAGACTGTGTCTGACAACCATCCCAGCTCATGATATTTAATGCCATTCTGTATTTTTCAAGGTGCTGAATGAACCGCCACAGTGGAAAAAGGATCCTTTATAAACTTGCGGTGAGATTGTTTGATGTTTCAGGTCATTGTATCATACTCTTTAAATCCTGACATATCAATGGAGCAAATCCATGTGGACTGTGTTTTAATAGACACACTAGTTTTGTCTGATCTTTTTGAAGCTGTATTATTGTCTAGGGTGTCGGTACCCTCAGGCAACTTTTAGTGTTTCAACTATAACAATGCACACTGTTTTCTCTTGTGACATCTCAGACATTATTGTCTTGAGTCTGTCATGTTAGTGAGAAAGGTAACAGTGCTCACTTACATACTCAGTGTCCTTTCTATTAAGATCCTTCACCATTGTATTCCAGTCCCCAATGTCATGTTCCTGTCCTCAGGGCTACTCAACTTTGAAAAGCTTAAGAGCCACGAAGCGTCAAGATCCCTTTAGATAAAAGAACTGCTGTCTTGGTTTTTCTTATTAATGAGGCAGGTAGACTACATGTGGAATGTAGTCTACTGTTGGGTTATATCACGGTAAGGGTGTTTATCACATTTGAAGCACTTCTGCGAAAAAAGTCTTCAGAGTAGGCTATAGTTTGTAGTATTTAGTAGTTGTAGTTGAGTAGCTCTGACTCGGGTAGTTAAGTATTTATGCTTTCATTTCACTTAACTACCCTTTGCGTTTAATTCCACAAGAGCTGTCCAAACCACTCTACATGTTATATATTTGTTATTTTGTAACCCTCCAATTTTTACCCTGCTGCTTATAGCTGGGTTTAGAAGAAAAAAAAATCTCTTTGTGGCTGGTCCCAGTGAATGACAGAGAAAGGTGGTACAATCTAGAGGTCTGCATTCCCACGGCTCTCGACCCGACCGGATTTTTTGTGCCGTGGGATTAATTCCCGAATAAAACGCGGTAGCAGGCGGTAACTCTGGTGTAATTTGAATGGGAGCGGGCGGTCTAACAATATCCCATTCCCGACGTCCATTTAGAACAGCATATCTGCGCTTTATTCTTATTGACCACCGGTACAGCTTGTGCTCAGGACTGTTATGCACGCGCTGCAGGCATGCTTTAAACGTCACGCGTTTTATTTGCGGGGTCCGTGTGCAGCATGTGCATAACGATGCTCAGAGCAGGCTGTACCTGTGCATTTTTATATTTTTTTCTGTTCTTTAAGTTCTTAACTGCTGTTTGAAACTTTGTATTGCTAGCACTTGTTGTGTTATTGCCTCGTATTCCTCATTTGTAAGCTGCTTTGGAAGAAAGTATCGGCTAAACAAATGTTCTGAGTTTTAAATCTTTTGTTTTATTTTAATTTCAAGCTATTTATTTATTTGTTATTAAAGGGTGAGCCACCCTTTTATCAAACAAAAATAATAAATTATTCTTAAACTATTTAATTTTATTACTTTTATTTTAATTTCAAACTATTTATTTGTTTAATCAAAATTCAGAGGTAGCCAGTATGTGCCACCTAATTTTTATTTTATTTTTTAATATATATAAAATGAAAATGTTTTTGCATTTACTATGAAAGTAGTAACTTTTGCAATCTAATGTTAACAAACATTTTTACATTTCATAATGTGCTACTCAATGCCATCACTAAAAAGCTTCTTGTCTGAGAAACCCAGAAGCAAGATTTTGTTAAATTTGTGTAACACTGTAATAACTCCCTCTATACATCTCCAACACTGTCAAGGAAGTCTGAGAAAAAAATAAATAAAGTCAATAAACAGGAGGCAGCAATCTGCCTAGCAGAAAGCCCTGAGCAGAAAAGCAATAAGGGCATTTGTGTGGCCACTAGCGAATCTCACTCAGCCCAGCTGTGAGCTGAACATTGCTCTTTTACCCTCGTTTACCCTCAAGGGCTCAGTGCTCTCACTAGGGTACAACCGACACTTCACATATTCAGAAAGCCCGACATATTGCACAGGTTCAGGAGACGCAATGTGTCTAGTCTACAGACATGAGTTATAGCATTTTGCTCCCAAGCTTGTTGTATTTCACATGCTGCTGATTAGGGCTGCATGATAAATCGCATGCGATATTTAACGCGCATCTTGTCAGAAAGCCGGTTCTGTAATCAGCGGTAAATCTGATTGTGTTTCAATGTGTGTCGTTCTGTGTCTGACTGGAATATCAAACAGTGTTTTAAAAAAAAAAACTCCTTATTTACATTCAGGTCTTTACATTTGTTTCTTGTTTAATAAATACGCAGAGCTGTTAGACTCATGGATTGTTTCACCAATTATCAAAAAGACCAGCATAGTAATCATGTGCTAGAGAAAGGCTTACGTTGTAATACTTATATTATTATATGCATATATTATTTTTCATGCAAGATGTACAGACTTTCTCAGGCAGAGGTGGATTAGTTTGTTGTTAGATGTAATCCACTTTTAAATGCATTGCTTTCAAGTACAGAACATCCATCCTGGACTATCAGAGACCTCAGCACATTTTCATCTTAGCTTTACGTGCCAGATAAGAAGTTTTTTGATGTTTAGAAGGATACATGTAGGAATCAACATTTTTTTTCCAAGACGTTTCTGCTCAGGATGACAGTCAGCTTATCTGCTTAGTAAAGTCGATATACACTTTGAGACTCTGCAAACTTTCCAGTGATGTCTTTTGACTAGTATGTGTCTTAATCTCAGCCTCAGATGTACTGCTCACAGTGCGTTCACTGACTGTCTGATGCGTATTGTATTGTAGCTGTTCCAATTTGATTGGCTCACTTCCTCACAATTTCATGCCTTGAAACAACTTTTGAATAAGAAGTGCATTTGATAAAGTTGGGCAGATTAGTGCCAACAAATCTTCAGATCCTGAGAGATTGGTTGGAGACACTTAAATAGATGTCAGTGAGCAAAACTCTATACACTACCATTTAGAAGTTTTATTTCAAATGAATACTTGAGCAAGGATGCATTAAATTTATCAGAGGTGACAGTTACAAAGGATTTCTATTGCAAATAAATGTTCTTTTAAACTTTGTCCATCAAAGAAAAAAGGTATCATAACTTCCAAAAAAATATTAAGCAGTACAACTGTTTTCAATATTGATAATAAGAAATGTTTCTTCACCAAATCAGCATATTAGAGTGATTTCTGAAGGATCATGTGACACTAAAGTCTGGAGTAATGACTGCTGAAAATTCAACTTTGCCATCACAGGAATAAATTATATATTAAAATAGAAAACAGTTATTTTAAATTGTAATCATGTTTCACAATATTACTGCTTTTAATGTATTTTTGATCAAGTACATTCACCCTTGGTTGAGCATAAGAGACTTCTTTCAAAAAACAAAAACAAAACAAACAAACAAAAAAAGTCTTACCAACCCCAAACTTGAACAGTAGTGTATCTGTGGGGGAAAAAATCTGTACTTTTTATATGTGGATGGACAGAAATGTCTAGGTTGGAAGTTTGCTTGTGCAGAAGAAGCTGTAAAGTGGAAAAGACTTTATGCTGGTTGTCAAAAGTCTGGCAATGCAACACAAAGTCTGT
Source organism: Sinocyclocheilus rhinocerous (assembly GCF_001515625.1). Taxonomy (NCBI): domain Eukaryota; kingdom Metazoa; phylum Chordata; class Actinopteri; order Cypriniformes; family Cyprinidae; genus Sinocyclocheilus; species Sinocyclocheilus rhinocerous. Next base: position 717,616 of record NW_015666491.1, read on the forward strand.
ATGACACATAAATCTCATAGAATCTAAACATGATTTTCTTACAGTTAGTTATACCTAAACTCTATATGAACTTTCTTTAATAACAGCTGAAAAACATTTAGCAGCTACTAAAAAATTGATTAACTTTGGCATAAACAAGAACATTTGAGCAAAATCTTTTCCAAAATTGTTATTCTCCAGCTTGAGGTCTGAAAAATTCTGAACTGAAGACAGCTGTTGTAGAAAATCCAAGACATCTGCTGTGACATTTCAGAAAATGTGGAGATGTGGGCTGTAGCACCTATATTATTATAAGGTTATTTAATAACCGTCCTCCACCAGTGGCCTTATTCCACAGACATGCTGTAATCCAATGAAATATAATGAGGTCATTTGTACTATAATAGCAGTGTATGCCATATATTGCTGTATTATTTGTTCACTTATGGATACTGCTTCTTAGTCTCTTAATTTATTTCCATTTTTTTCTCTCTATATGAATTTGAGGTTTCATTCCACCCCCATTTTGATGTTATACTTTGAAATTAGACATGAGCACAACTGATGGACAATTGTATTGCATTGAAAGTCTTCATATGGAATCTTCTCGGCAACATCCACCCCTAACCACCACATGAGAACTGCCAACTACAGAAACAAGGGAACATGTGCAGCGATTTTACCACTTCACAAAGCATCCTGTGTGAAACGACCTTCAGGCAGTGGTGGACGAAGTACACAAATCAAGTACTTGAGTAAAAGTACAGATCCGTATAATAAAATATTACAAATTTGTATGTACTTAAGTAAAAAGTACTAATAGATGAATGTTTATTTTGCAGTTGTATATAGGCTACTTTTATCATTTAATTTTATATTAGCATATATTTTTTATAATCCTACTGCTCAAAATACCTGGGATTTTACCAAAATAATATATAATAAGGAAAATATAATTAGATTTTCATAATGATTTTTTTCTTCTCAAACCTTGTTTGTGGTGTAAAAAAAACACCCCTGGCCAAATGCCCCCAGAGGGCATCACTTCCCACTTTGATAATTACTGTAGTTACCATGTTCTGAACATCACATCCTTTCTTTTTCCCTTAGATGTAATCTATCTAGGTGGTTGAATAAAAATATTTGGACTTTATTTT
>NW_015666491.1:721231-723616 GCF_001515625.1 Sinocyclocheilus rhinocerous
AGGTCTTTACATTTGTTTCTTGTTTAATAAATACGCAGAGCTGTTAGACTCATGGATTGTTTCACCAATTATCAAAAAGACCAGCATAGTAATCATGTGCTAGAGAAAGGCTTACGTTGTAATACTTATATTATTATATGCATATATTATTTTTCATGCAAGATGTACAGACTTTCTCAGGCAGAGGTGGATTAGTTTGTTGTTAGATGTAATCCACTTTTAAATGCATTGCTTTTGAGTACAGAACATCTGTCCTGGACTATCAGAAACCTCAGCACATTTGCATCTTAGCTTTGCCAGATAAGAAGTTTTTTGATGTTTAGAAGGATACATGTAGGAATCAACATTTTTTTTCCAAGACGTTTCTGCTCAGGATGACAGTCAGCTTATCTGCTTAGTAAAGTCGATATACACTTTGAGACTCTGCAAACTTTCCAGTGATGTCTTTTGACTAGTATGTGTCTTAATCTCAGCCTCAGATGTACTGCTCACAGTGCGTTCACTGACTGTCTGATGCGTATTGTATTGTAGCTGTTCCAATTTGATTGGCTCACTTCCTCACAATTTCATGCCTTGAAACAACTTTTGAATAAGAAGTGCATTTGATAAAGTTGGGCAGATTAGTGCCAACAAATCTTCAGATCCTGAGAGATTGGTTGGAGACACTTAAATAGATGTCAGTGAGCAAAACTCTATACACTACCATTTAGAAGTTTTATTTCAAATGAATACTTGAGCAAGGATGCATTAAATTTATCAGAGGTGACAGTTACAAAGGATTTCTATTGCAAATAAATGTTCTTTTAAACTTTGTCCATCAAAGAAAAAAGGTATCATAACTTCCAAAAAAATATTAAGCAGTACAACTGTTTTCAATATTGATAATAAGAAATGTTTCTTCACCAAATCAGCATATTAGAGTGATTTCTGAAGGATCATGTGACACTAAAGTCTGGAGTAATGACTGCTGAAAATTCAACTTTGCCATCACAGGAATAAATTATATATTAAAATAGAAAACAGTTATTTTAAATTGTAATCATGTTTCACAATATTACTGCTTTTAATGTATTTTTGATCAAGTACATTCACCCTTGGTTGAGCATAAGAGACTTCTTTCAAAAAACAAAAACAAAACAAACAAACAAAAGTCTTACCAACCCCAAACTTGAACAGTAGTGTATCTGTGGGGGAAAAAATCTGTACTTTTTATATGTGGATGGACAGAAATGTCTAGGTTGGAAGTTTGCTTGTGCAGAAGAAGCTGTAAAGTGGAAAAGACTTTATGCTGGTTGTCAAAAGTCTGGCAATGCAACACAAAGTCTGTATGACACATAAATCTCATAGAATCTAAACATGATTTTCTTACAGTTAGTTATACCTAAACTCTATATGAACTTTCTTTAATAACAGCTGAAAAACATTTAGCAGCTACTAAAAAATTGATTAACTTTGGCATAAACAAGAACATTTGAGCAAAATCTTTTCCAAAATTGTTATTCTCCAGCTTGAGGTCTGAAAAATTCTGAACTGAAGACAGCTGTTGTAGAAAATCCAAGACATCTGCTGTGACATTTCAGAAAATGTGGAGATGTGGGCTGTAGCACCTATATTATTATAAGGTTATTTAATAACCGTCCTCCACCAGTGGCCTTATTCCACAGACATGCTGTAATCCAATGAAATATAATGAGGTCATTTGTACTATAATAGCAGTGTATGCCATATATTGCTGTATTATTTGTTCACTTATGGATACTGCTTCTTAGTCTCTTAATTTATTTCCATTTTTTTCTCTCTATATGAATTTGAGGTTTCATTCCACCCCCATTTTGATGTTATACTTTGAAATTAGACATGAGCACAACTGATGGACAATTGTATTGCATTGAAAGTCTTCATATGGAATCTTCTCGGCAACATCCACCCCTAACCACCACATGAGAACTGCCAACTACAGAAACAAGGGAACATGTGCAGCGATTTTACCACTTCACAAAGCATCCTGTGTGAAACGACCTTCAGGCAGTGGTGGACGAAGTACACAAATCAAGTACTTGAGTAAAAGTACAGATCCGTATAATAAAATATTACAAATTTGTATGTACTTAAGTAAAAAGTACTAATAGATGAATGTTTATTTTGCAGTTGTATATAGGCTACTTTTATCATTTAATTTTATATTAGCATATATTTTTTATAATCCTACTGCTCAAAATACCTGGGATTTTACCAAAATAATATATAATAAGGAAAATATAATTAGATTTTCATAATGATTTTTTTCTTCTCGTTATTTTTAAAAATTACCTCAATTTAGCACCAGCAAACTCGTTAGCAAGACAGTTAGCATCAGCTAACATTATTGACTTATTTTCAGCATGG
>NW_015666491.1:723735-776821 GCF_001515625.1 Sinocyclocheilus rhinocerous
AGAGTAAGATTTAGTCGCATATGCGAGTGATTTACTCGCAATGTAGAGGGTTGAGTGGGCTTAAATAGATCACCCTTTACAGCAGATTTAGTTCCCAAACAACTGACAGCTTTGACCTAAATATGATTTTCAGTTACAATAATTAATGCTAAAATTCGACATTAGTAACTTACTTTTAACAGCATCGGACGCACGCGCTCTCACAGAATCTCCCAGTTCTTACTTGTGAATTCAGTTCACTGGAGACTCGCACTAAACGGATTATTTGAATCAGTGAGTTGTCGACTCGAGAACAGCTGTAATCGGATCATTCCAATTCGTGAATGAATCGTTTGGTGCGATTTGTGAACCGATTTAATGGGTTCAATGAAAATAATCATTTCGTTCATGAATCAGACACCGCTTCTGCGTGTTGGAGCACGTGATATATTATAAGGAGTAATGATAAGTTTTATGAAATCTAGTGAAGTAAAAAGTACAATCTTATGCTTTGGAATGTAGTGAAGTAAAAGTAAAAGTTACTCGAAATAAAACCACTCCAGTAAAGTACAGATACTTGAAAAATGTACTTAAGTACAGTAACAAAGTAAAACTACTTCGTTACTGTCCACCACTGCCTTCAGGGAGCTGAGTTTGTGCAGCATGACAGATGTTTACATATTCCTCCTCTTTGACCTTTTTCTGCCACTGTAGGTCTATATTTGACCCAGACCAAAACCTCAGTTGTTCATGGATCCTGGGGATGATTGCTAAAGCAGCACTATAGGCTTTTAGTAGCTGCTGTTGATTACACATCCATCACATAATCACAGATGAAACTAATTAGGTTTTTCTGCAGCGGTTAATTGAAAGCACTGAAATGAACGCTGTTTCCCTTGATAGGTGTAGCTGCTCTATTTAAAGATGTCTATCAATGCAAGCAAGTATCATTTGGTCAGTACTTGTCTTTTGAATATCTAGGGATTGTGTTGAAAGGAGCTCCACGCATTCTGTTTATTATTATTTACAGGCCTCCAAAATACTCTCCAGCCTTTGCTGAAGAGTTCACAGAAATGCTATCAATGATTTCCTCAGAGCTTGACGGTTTTGCTATTGCAGGGGATTTGAATATTCACATAGATAATGCAGAAAACAAAACTACAAAAGAAATTATAACTGTTTTAAACACTTTTGACCTGATTCAGCATGTGCATGAACCCACACACAATCGTGGACATACTCTAGATTTAATCATCAGTAGAGGTCTAAACATTTCATCCATTGTTATTAAGGACGTAGCACTATCTGATCACTTCTGTATTTTCTTTAATATATTGATCTCTGTTACCACTGAATCTAGATCTGTCTCTGTATACAAATAAACTTGCCTTGCCTTGCCTTGCCTTGCCTTGCCTTGATACCTTTTAACAGATGTTTTCTTCAACCATTTTCCAAAAGCTGTTCTGCATTGTATTTTCTGTTACGCAGCAAAAAAAAAAAAAAGAGTACAGATTTCAGAACAGATAATAGTGTAATTATTCCCTGTGGAGTGATGGAAACTTTCCAATAACCATCATAAATAAACTATATTTGCATTTCTACAAGGAAATGCTGGTGCTTGCTAAGCAGCAAAAGCTTAAACACTGCATAGTTGAAATATCATATTAGAAGAGTCATAAACTTTGTTGCTGTCATAATGGCTTGTGTCTTGTTTTCTGTCAGCTGTGCACGTTTATCCAACACTGAACATTGTTCCTGTGCCAACTTTGCAATGTAAACAGCTTTAGATGATTAAATATATGTAGACAACAGATCTCAATTCAGTATGGAAATAAATGCAACAAAGACCAGTTGTAAATATTATATCTTTGCTTTTGGTTTGATTTTGAATAGCAAACATGTGTACTTTTGCTTATACCAACCCAATTACCCATATTGTAAAGAAATTGGATAGTTTTATTTTTAAGATAATTTGACTAATTTTAAGCAAAACGGCAGAAAAAAATGGCTACTGCATGCAATAAATGTGGATTTAAGTAGAATAAGTTTGTTTTTGACACCATAAGCTATCTAAACCATGAGATTTTTTTTTTTTAATCAAATGTAAATTCATGTCCCAGTCACGTTTTCTTGGTTAAATAAACATTACTTACACTATTAAAAATAAATAAAAATAAAAAAATTCTGTTTTATATTTTTTTTATAATCGATATTCTATTTATTAAAGCCATGTATTAATCTCATCAAGTTAGTGTTTTTAAGCATTTTACATTCATTAAAATAACTCACAGCAGTATAATTTAAACAATATATTTTATTTGTGAACTTATGTTCAGCTATTCTTTTTAATAGTATTAACTATTTTTGAATTTTTCAGATCATCAGTCATCAAATTTCACCAAGCTGATTGCTCACTAAAAACTCCCACAGATCATGTTTTCATGCCATTTTTAGTCTTATTTTGACGTAACAAAGTGGTTATATCTAAGTGTGCGAGTTGTTTACTTACTTTTTTAATTAGTCTTGCCATTACGCCATTATATTGTTCATTCAGACTGATACGCAAACACGCATGAACACAAGAGGTTGGGATTTATCGCATGAACCAATCACAGCCAAACATAACCAGTCATTTCCAATCATATTGCGATGGAGGCATTGCCTCCTCTCACGTGACTTTCCCCCATTCATTCTCAATTACCCCCCAGTAAAGTCACGGCACGCTATGGGGTCTCTGTTAATAGTCAATGGGCTCAGGGGAGGCAAGTCTCCACTGTAACTTTACCTGCGGGTGTTGCTGTTGGACAGTGTTACTTTAGAAAAACGAGTGATTTATACACTTTTTAATGTTATACTTTGTAATATGGGCATTGTTTTGTTTTTGTACTACAATTTTTTTTTTTCCTCATCTAATATTTTGAGGAGACACTGCCTATATATATATATATATATATATACCTGTGTGTATATACAGTGTATATATATATATATATATATATAAAGCTTATGTTTATAAAATGCCACAGCTTTTTAAATATCTGAAAGTACACTCTTAACATCAGTCAGTCAAGCATTATAATGATAATATATGATATTATGATAATCAAGCATTATTTAATGCATATTTGTCATTTGAACTGAAATTAGGACTTGTGGTGGTGCTTAAGTGGTCATTCAGTGTTTCTGTAAATAAAAACGAACAATAATACTGATAAGATAATAATACTAGTACTACGCATTCTACTACTAATAACAATATAAAACACACTAAGGATTAATGAGCTGCTGGGTTCATGAATATTAATCACGTTGTCTGCGTTCGCTCAAGCTGATTTTCTGAAGTCAAAACAGGGAGGATAACAGGTGAGCGCCAGCCAATGAGATTGCAGTTTGCGCATTAGTTCTGCCCACTACCGGAGAAACTGCAATATCTTATGGTTGTTCTTAAAAGCGGAAGAATTCCAAATGAACTCTGTTATTTTGACAGGACAATACAACAAAGAACATTGTTTACATGTAGCGCATCAATTCTGCATGGTATGTAAGACTCTCTTGCTCTCTCTATCTCTCTCTCTTTCTTTGCGTGTGTGTGAGAAACTCAGCAAAGCAATGGCAAGTCGTGCGCCTTCACACTAGAGTTTACGATATGTCAAATACAGGTATGCTGCGCATCCATTGAGATGAATTGAAAAATAGCACAGATCACTTGACTGAGAGTGAAACTCTGAAGCGCTCAGTCAGAGTGTTCGGCGAGTGAAAATATATCTGTGCTAAACTTATACTTAGCCTTCAACTCACACTGGCGAGTAAAATCTAAGAATTTATTAGCCAATGGCTAACGATAGACATCATTTAGTCGCCCAGAGAGAAGATTTAATCGCATTGTAGAGGGTTGCACACATAGCATTTGATGAGTTACATCAAGAAAAACACATTCGGGAAGAAGGAACTTTTATTTCTTCTTTTCTATAGGCGGTTTTATCTCATGTCTCAAAAAATCATGAAGAGCCCTTTTAGTCCGTCTCACACATTAGGGATCTGTTTCTGCAGCATTTGTTGAGCTGTGCTGTACAATTTGAAGTCTGTAAAATATATTCATCAATGAATCATTTATTAAGAATGTGCTGATTAATTAAGAAAATATTCTTTAAGCCCGGCCAAACTTCTTCCTGTGGTTGTTTTTCTGACACTTTGCAGTGTGCTCAGTCCAGACACTGTTTATAACAAGTGATTTTTATCCATGATTTATGTGCTGTGATATGATGACTTCAAACTTGCACAGCACAAAAGTAGCAAATATTTTATCAGCAGAGTTATGCTTATCTTCAGTTCTTCAGTTTATATCATAAGATGAGCAGTAATATAATTCACAGAACTTTCTTCCCTAGACACACTATGCAGATTTTTCAAGCTATGAATTCAGTGGATGTCACTGATCTCTCCGGCTGAGGTAGATTCACTGTGAGGCGTCTGTGAGAGCAGGTGTTGTTTACAACATGCCATTCTGCAGTGCTGCCCAAATAAACAGCTGTCAGTAGACACACACAGAAGGAAATCCTCATCAGCCGACCTGAACCACCGCTCAGCCAATATGAGAGGAATGAAAAACATGAGAAGCCGAGGTGAACATCTTTTCCAATAAACTGCCCGCAATCTTATTTGACATCAATCTTAAGTAAAAGCCCCCTTCACTGGATGCATGGTTTTCTGGGAATATAAAAAAGGAGAAAGAGTCATTTTGGCCATTTGTTCTTGAATTGTTTAAAAGTAGAATGTACTTTCTCTGCCACTAGAGTCATCCAAATGAGAAATAATAGGCCTCATTCACTAATACCTTCACACAATTTGAGAAAAACTTCTCTCAAGTTTTTTTTCCGAGTATGTATGACGTCATGAAGGGTGGAATTCCTTGTATGGGCACTTCTCCAGGAAGAGCTTGCGCACACATCAACCAGAGCGAGAGCAAGAATACGCTCATCAACGTGCTTCATTCAGGTTACAGAAGTCATCAGCAGCGCTGTACAGGACTTGCTCAAGAAGGATTTGTCAGTTTGTTTTTAGACCACAAAATCAACAATGTCACCAAAGACGTGTGTTTTGGTTGAGAGGGAAAGATAACCTTGTTCAGCTTCCCAAAGAACCCAGTGTTAAGGGAACAGTGGATTCAGTTTGTTTCTCCGGGGCGGTAACGGGAGTTGTGTAAGTGTGTTTGTTCCCGGCATTTCGGTGACGAATGTTTTATAAACAAATGAAATAAAATTTAAGTCAATAAAGTTTGTGTTTCTGTTTTATTTATGTCAATGTCACAGCTTGCAGACAATCACTACGCAAAAGCTTTACGTGCTCATGACTCTTTAGCTCCGCCCACGGCACGCCTCCAGGAGCTCGACTGTTTTCAGAGAGAAGCGTATAGCTATAACTGTCTTTTATAAATTTGATAAAACTAAAGACTCTTCAGAGATATGAAGGATGCAATAGTACTCTATAGGTACTCGTGATTAACATGATTGGCAGAAACTGTGTTATGTCCCCTTTAAAAAGCAATTGTCAACCAAAACTTTTAATCAGTAATGCATATTATAAAAAGAAGTCTTACAAAGTTGCTTGAAAACTGCTATATATATACTATATATATATATATATACCCCATCTTTCCTTTCTGACCTGCTCTGTTTTCCATTGTTTGTACGATCAGGTAGTCAACTTTGTTAGGTTGTTAGACCACTCCAAAAGCAGTGCTTTGAAGCACAACCAAATCAGACTCCTTGTCACATTAAACTGGGATAGGATAACATTTTGGGGGGGAAAAATGGCACTTGAAATGCCTTAGGGGGTCCATATCAGTTTTATGTCTAGTAGATGCTTATGTTCACTTTTTTTTTTTCAAACGACTGAGGTCTGGTTTGGTGTGTCTAGCCATTCATTTAGTGATTCAGCACCAGACAATGCCTGAATATTTCAAAGGGCTCTTTGCAGCACATCAATCTCAGCCAAAATCAGTCTTATCTCTGGCCGCTGCTGCTGAGGCTTTCATACTCAGTCCTTCATTCTGTACATGAGAGGTCAATATCTGACAGCTGGCATTACCATATTTTCATCCCAACTGGGGTATAAATAAGTTGGCCATGTAGGGTAAAACTAACAATTTGTCACAGTTGACTGCCTCCCACCCCTCTGAACTCTGTTTGTTTGCACAGCAACACAGACTGGGAAGCGCTACTGTATTTAATATCTGAGCCTCAGTAGGGGCCGGCAAAGAGACATCTTTGACCACAGAGCTGGTCAGAACAGTGCATTGTATCCTAATAGCAAGCATGCAGCACAGGGGCTGAAATGGAGCTGGTCGTGCAGTAATGACTGCTAAACTAGTTTGTATTGTTATTTTGGTCATTGTCAAAGGCCTTTGTCAATTCTCTTTTGTTGAGTTTTTAATTCCCTTTCATCTTATTCTGTTAATTTCATGTTGTTCCTTTTCCTCACACAAAGCTATAAATATGGCTTCAGAAGGCTTTTTTGATACTCTTAATCATGAACATGTAGATTAACTACCGATCTTGACAAAACAACCGTTCTCTCTCTTTCTCCAGCCCTCTGAAGAGCCCAACATCCTGCTGGCTTCCCCTAAGTTGCTGCTTCCTTCAGACAGTCAGCTGCCGGCTGGTACTCCCCTGTCTGTGCACCACCAGCTCCAGCTGCTCCAGCAGCAGCTCACCCAACAGCAGCAGCAGACACAGGTGGCCGTGGCCCAGGTGAGATGGAGTCAACACTGCAACATTGCACCTTAAATGAGCATTTAATAGACCTGTAGAAGTAGTGGGATTCTGGTTGTTTTTGTTATGTACATTTTAACACAGTTTCAGATAGGGCTGCACGATAAATCGCATGCGATATTTAACGCGCATCTTGTCAGTAAAGTCGGTTCTTTAATCAGCGGTAAATCTCCATTACCTGCGGGCACATGGAGCAGCATTTACTACACAGAGCCGTTGTTCACTGACAAGCTGCGCAAAACCACGATCATATTTTGCGCATGTTTTGCGCAGCTTGTCGGTGAACAACGGCTCTGTGTAGTAAATGCTGCTCCATGTGAAAGCCCGCACGTGATGGAGATTTACCGCTGATTACAGAATGGCTTTACTGACAAGATGCGCGTTAAATATCGCATGCGATTTATCGTGCAGCCCTAGTTTCAGATCTGTTTACATAACTCTTCAAAAGTTTAAGGTCAGTACGATTTGATTGTTGTTTTTTTTTATGTTTTTGAAAGAAATCTGATTATGCTCACAAAGACTGCATTTAATTGATCAGAAGCAGTAATATTGAGAAATATTATTACAAATTAAAACATTTTCTTTTCTATTTTAATATATTTTAAAATGTCATTTTTTTCTGTGATGGCAAAGCTGAATTTCACGCAGGATTCTTCAGAAATAAATCTAATATGCTGATATGATGCAAAAACATTTCTTATTATTAATGTTGAAAACATTGATTAATATTTTTGAAACTCTGATACCTTCTTCAGGATTATTTGATTGATAAAAACTTCAAAGGAACAGCATTTATTACAGCAATTATAACTTTATTTACTGTTACTTTTGATCAATTCATCCTTGCTGTATAAAAGTGCTAAATATTACTGACCAACTCTTTTAACAAACTTTTGAATGGCAGAGTGTATGTGTGGGGGGGGGGTATTGTATTTATAATATTTATTTATATATTTAATGTATTTTTTGTGTGTTTGCTGAGTTTAAAAAAGACCAACTCATCTCATTTGCCTCTATAATTACATATTGTTCTTTTTAGCATGGTTTTATTAATGTCAGAATCAGAATCAGAATCAGAATGTGCATTGTGAATTATGCTAATTATGTTTTATTATGGGTTAGGTTAGTCTAAGTGATTGTTTTTTGGGGGGGGGGCTCAAACAGATAAACACAATACAAACAATAACTGTTCTGCAAGAAATAGGATTCAGTTCCTCCAGAAATTTGAGCAGGGAAATAGGGTAAAATGTTCCTACACTGATAAACTTGGCATTTTGTCAGATCTCAACTGGTTACTTGTTAAATAATTGAGCTGTTTTATCAAACTGTTTGATATATTCTCGAAATATGAATTTATTTTATGGCAGTCTTAATTGTGGAGTAAAATGTATGTATTCACCCATCTTTGTTAAAGAAAGTCTATTTCTTGTAGTAACTGTTGCCTCTAATTTAAAGTCTTTTCTACAAATTAAACTCTTTTAGCTACAAATCCCAACATTAGAACTGGTTGTGAAAGGCTTGGAGTGCACATAACAGCTTGTGTGTCTGAAGCGTGTTTGTTCTTTCTGGCACTAGACTGGTTTATTTATTCAGCCTTTGAGAGCCTTTGGTTTGCTTGTTTAGCCGCAGTTCTATATTAAGTGTTTTGCAAGAGGAGAAAGCAGTTGTCTTTCATAAGCATAATGCTCAGCCCCACTCTCTCTTAAGAAAGTGCTTTTTTTTTTGTTGTTGTTTTTTTGCGTGAAAGGCACTTGGCGCTCTTCACAGGTCTGAGAATGGTGTTACAGGCGGTGGAATTTTGCTCCACGCTCCTTTGACCCACATCTTTGTGTCTGCATGTCGCTTTGAGGTGGGTTGGGGATAGTCAGGGATGTCCGTCCTGTCAGAACTCCGATAAGCAAAGGCAGCCAGTTGAAAAGAGACCCTAATTTGCAACAACACGCTCAAAGAGAAACAAGCTGTGGCTGCTGTGATGTCTTCAGTCACTGAAGGAGAGGAGACACTTTGAAGCACGCTATCAAAGCGACACATGCAAGTCAATTGTCGCTGATTAATTTATTTCTCCATTTGTTTTGAAGTGGCTCTCATCCTTAGGGAAAATGATCGGCAGATGAAACGATATTTGCTTTTCTGAAGTCAGGATTATCAGTGGAGTGGGTTATTTGTGGAGGAAGGTTTTTGTGTGTTTTGGGTTTCTTTTAATCATATTCTGGTGGAAGATTCTCCTAGACAGTTCAGTACAGATAAAATGATTCAAACACATTTGGCTCCTGCCATGTCCTGAAAACGATGCCCACGTCAGATCTCCCAAAAATCAGTTTTACATGTTCGTACATTGCAGATGCTTTATGAGAGCAATTCAGGCTAAATGTATTATGAATCTGAGTGATTAAGTTCTAGTACTGCATGCAGAGTCAAGTGTGGTTTCTCTCAAATAAAAGCCTTATTATGGTTGCTGGAGTGTTTTTTTTTTTCTTGTTTAGTAATATATATTAATATATATTAGGGCTGTGCGATATTGAAGAAAATTCGATATGCGATACGATAATGCTTAAAGTGCCACATGCTCAACATTTTAACATGAGTTAAGGAACTGAATAATAAAAAGGACAAATAAAACACTGCTTAGTATTTACTCTTTGAATTCAATATGCACTGATTCTTACCTCTTTGAGTGCTTCGTATTTCAGCACTGCTTGATTTCCACTTATTTTTTCATGCCCTTTTGCAGCTTTCAATTGGGTATCTAAGGGAAAATCAGCACTGAATTATTTGATGTAATTTGTGCAGTTTGAGGGCAGAAACAATGGAATAAACAGCCCTATAAAAACCTTGTAATGACTGCAGTGCAGTGGAAGAAAAAAGATTACATTTGTGCGTTGAAATTTAATATGGTCATGAAAGTCTCCACTTTAAAAATGTGTGATTAAATAGATTGATATGAATCACATAAATTTCCTTTTTTTAGAACTCTCTAGGTTATGTCAGTGAAAGTGAATCATTTAGTGACATCCTATAGTGCTATTAAATCTGCTCTCTTGAGAAAGCATTGAAAAGGGTTTAGAAAACAATGTAAATGTGAGATTTATGGGTGTGAACATTGATCATTCCTTACCCATGTACTTGAATCCAGAAAACTAGAAGGATTGCAAGGCTCTGATTGGTTTGGTTTGGTTTGGTGGTGGTGGTGTTGTTGTTTTGATTTTGTTTTGTTTTTTACATTTTGCTGCTTACATTTTAAGGTTTAAGATACTTTTTTTGTTTTTAAATGTCAGTTTAGGGTTTAAAAAGTAACTACAATTTGTCATTTAACTTCAGCTTAGAGACTTCAGACCTGCTTACGTTGTTTGTGTCCTTGATGTTGAAAGAGATTGTTGTATTTACTTTGTTAACCTCTACTTTTTTTTACAACAGCACTGTAGCTAATATTTCTCACACTATACACTAATATTACTGCCAGAAATTAATGTTGATCATTCCCATCATACAGTCAGAAATATTACTGTTCTCACTCTTTTCATTCCCAGCCATAATTGAACAGTGGACCTTTAATTGCTTAATTAGTACACTTGACATTGAAACAAAGAATAACTGATCGCAGTGGCAATGCGTTGACGTTAAACAATTATTCATTGCTGCTTTTGTTGTTTACTTAAAGACAAGGAAAAGAAATACTGCTTTTTTTTATGTCACCGAGGAAAATGATGATCATCAAAACATTTGGGCTCCAACATTTCCCTGACTTGCCTTGCTGATGAATGTGGCCCACTGAGATTGAGATATAAAGCTATGACAGTTGTAAGGAATTTAACTCATTAATTCTTGATAAGGGAATTAATCATTAATTTTTATGAGATATGAGGCTTGTATACGTTTACATCCTATATCCTTTTGAAAACAGCATCTTTTGTCATGGTAGGCAGCTCTTTTCCCAAAGACAATCACTCTTTGTCAGAAAACATACACGCACACATACATACAAGCACGTGCACTCGAGAACTGATGACAAGCAGCTCAACCTGAACTAAGCTTTCAGTCCACATTTACAGTATGGTCATTTTTTCCCCTCGATCTTTTGCGCTACTCCCTGCTGGCCTGATCTTGACGTCTCATTGGCTTTGTCTGGAGAATGTATTGTTCTTAAGGGCAGGCAGCACGTACAAGCACGCTGTTTAAGGTGGGTAATAAATCACCGCGGACCCCTTGGAGGTCGGCCGCGGTGGCTTTAAGAGCAAAAAGACACTTAGACGGTGCTCAGGATAAGCCACTGGCGAAAATGGATTTGGCCGTCTATCGCTGGGTAGAATCTTAGGACTTATGAAGGACACTCAGGTGCATCATAATCGCTGTGGAAACCTTTATAGCTAGCCGTTTGTCATTAGCCGGACAAACCAAGCAGTAATTCATAACAAAATGTGTGGTGGACTCTGGACTGCCTTATGTGTCTTTTTCTGGTACTAATGAAAATTGAGGTTTGTTAGTCTATTCCAGCTAATTCCTTTACCTAAGCTGATTTAAGTGAATTATTACTTAATTAAACAGCTGTGTATTCAGTGATATTATTTATCCGTAATATTTAATGGCTTGTTTATTTATTTGTTATTTTTAATATATTTATATATAATTTTTTGCAAAAACCTGCATTGTGCATTTCTGCATTTTGTGGCAGAAAAATAATGCTCTGATTTAATTATAAACTATATAACTGAATAACTAACTTCAATATAAATGCATTCAAAATATATTAAATAGAAATGCATAACAAGTTGCATAATTGGATGCTTATAGTTACAGATCTTTTAGAGATGTTTGACCTTACATATATGAATTCAAGTAGGACTTTGAAATTCTTAGAATAACAATGAAAAAAAAAAATTTTAATTTCCTTAAACTCTTGAAGCCAGACAGGATTCCAGTGTGTTCAGACATACTCTTCCAAAGTTGAATAAAGCCATATTCTGGAATTAATTATGAAATAATGGCTTAAAAGTTTAATCAAATGAAAAACTAATGCTTTTTATTCTTTTAAATTGTAAAATTATCTCTTTAAATTTGCATAATGCTTTTGTGGTGAAAAGTAAATTGAGCCAGTTTCAGTTTTTTGTCTTTTGCAGGGGCGACTTTAGGAAAATACAGCATATGAACTGCTGGAGGTCTCTGTGTTGTTGGTTTGTAGTACATTCTACTGAAGCACGCAAACTTTGGTTTGTTCCTCAGGTTCATCTGCTGAAGGATCAGATCTCTGCAGAAGCTGCGGCGAGGATTGAGGCCCAGGCTCGAGTTCACCAGCTGCTGTTGCAGAATAAGGACCTACTGCAGCATATTTCTCTCCTGGTCAAACAGGTTCAGGAATTGGAGCTCAAGCTGACTGGGAATGACTCTAGTGAGTATGATTCCCTGTGTTCAGCAGAGCTAGGGAGTAACTTCAAAAACCTGCATTGTTGCAGATTTTAATTGTGCCCTATTTAACACCCTTAATAATGGAAGAATAAGCACAAACATAGGAGGTCTGTGTTTCAGTAAAGCATCTTTTGTTGATCTTCTGCATCCATTAAAACATCTTTTATTTTTTTATTAGTTGTTAAAAGATAAATGCATTAAATTTGGTATGCAAAAATGTATTTATAGTCAGTGTTGTTAGATTAAGTAGAAAAAGGTCATAATACAATTATTCACATTTCATTTTTAATCTACTGACATCCTCAAGCTGTGCATTTAGTACAATAGTATTATATTTCGGTTGCTTTTCACACTGTATTACAAGGTGGTTCAGTTAAACTTTTGAGCATTTCTGCAAAAGTTTTTTGAGTTTGTTTTTATTAAGAACATAAAAAAATACAGTTTATTTGATTTTGTTTTTAAATTACTCTAAAAGTTTATATGATATATTAAATATTAAAGCTGCAGTCCGTAACTTTTTTTGGTTAAAAATGATCCGAAATCAATATTTGAGCAAGTACATAACCAGCCACTGTTCAAAACTATCGCCTTACTTTAGCCCGATTCACAACGGTTATCTTATAATAATGTTTTCTAATTTGAGTGGTTTTCGCAGGAAATTTGAGCATGGCACTGCGTCATTACGTCACGTCTGTAAACATAAAGAAGTTGTCCCGGCTACTAGGCATGTGAGGATCCTGCAGTTGGCGGATCGATTATAGCCTTTTCTCACAGCAGCCAGAATAATTAAATGTATCATTTTGATGGCAGATTGTAATACAGAAGGGATTATGTGTTTATGAAACACACGTGAATGAAATTAAATTATATTCCAGTTATAAATGTGCTTCTGATTACAGATAGCCTGGGATTACAAAGATTTGTATTTTAAAGAAAACCAGTTCGAAGGGAGCATAATTTGCTTTTTGGGTTAAAATACTTTCTTGATATGAAATTCGAAGAGTATGACAGTTAGATTAGACTGTGCAGAAATCGAAATCTACACGCTGCTAATACACGCTATACTCATAGTCACCAATGCTGATGCTGTTAACATTAATCATTTGAGAATAAAGTATAACACCACTCACAACCCACGCAAGCTAGATAATTCCACACAGAGCTGCAGTTCCAGGTTTTCAAACAGAGATGGCGACAAAGAGGCAAAACTTATGGACTGCAGCTTTAAGTATATAATGTTTAGGGTTTGTTTGTTTGTTTGTTTGTTTGTTTATTTGTGCAAAAATCCGAATTGTTTTTGTGGCCAAAAAAAATTACTCCGATCTAATTATAATTGATATGGATAGTTCCTAAATTAATCTCATGAATCTTAATTTAATTAATCCCAATAAGTTAACATGTTAACATTCACAGCCCTAATTTGGACTGAAATATTATTATTATTATTATTATTAAATTGCTCAATGTTAATGTATTATTCATATAATAAAAATAGTAATAATAATATTATTATTTTTAATATTATTATTATTATTATTTTAAAGAGGTCTAACTATGAAAACATCCTGATAATGATGCTGGTCTTAGATTCTAACTTTCACTTCAGAGTAAAATATGGTGTCATCATTAAAGAGGACGTATGAAGAGATTTGACAGCCATTTACAGATGTTTTTTACAAGGTGACTTAAGTGTGACAGTTGGAATGTGTGGCGAGAGCTCTTTATCATGCAGGCTAATGTGAAAGACAGCACATCTCCAGGTGTTGCTGCTCTATTTGAAAGTGTGCTTTAAAATAAGCCTGAAATTAACCCCTGTGGAGTGCCATGATGGGAGAGAAGTTAAAAGGCAAAGTGAAGTTGAATGTGATATAGAGAGAGGTGGAACAGATAGGAGGGTCTGAGTGAAAGAAGACAAGAGTGAAAGAAAGCTGCTGAAACGCATCAGATCTATTCAGAGAGGGCAAGTGAGGATGTGTTGCAGGGGTAAGAGTACTGTTATTAACCTGCTGGAGCAGAAGAAAAGGTGAAAAGTGGAGCAGAACTGACATTGTGAAGCATTATATAATATGAAGGAAGGCAGATGACATCCACAGAGAAAAGAGAGTGGAATGGCTGAACCCCAGTTTTACTTTGAAGCAGTACAGTACTACGGTACTTTGAAACAATCATTTGCAAAGGTATAAGAGAACCTATAGTAAATAAAAATGTTTAAAACTGAGAATGATGGTTGATACTTTCAGTAGTTAGTGGTCAGCCAGTGTTGACTATGGTTCCATTCGCCAACAGCGAATCAGAGATTTTTAAGAATCCACTCAACAGCGCTTAAAATGCTAGGGGGAAATGCTGGTATCGTCACATTTGTAAAATTTCAGTAACGGTTTGGTACCGACGTCGGTTCTTTTGACAACCCTAGAATAGAACAGTATTGTGTTTCTGTTGTAATTACTTTCACACTGCATTACATTGAACCTCCAAACCTTTAGTTGTGCAAAATTTTTGGTTTGTTTTTACTTTATATATGTTTTTTACATTTTATATTATATATTAAATTATCATTTAGACCATAAAAAGTTTCTGAATGTATTATTTTATAACATTTGTAAATTTTATATTATATTTTAAATAATGTTATGATGTCTATGATTATACGCTACCATTCAAAAAATGAAGGTCAATAACTTTTATTCAGCAAGGGTACATTAAATTGACAGTAAAGCCATTTATAATGTTAAAAGATATTTCTATTTCAAATAAATGCTGTTCTTTTGAAAAAAGTTTTTCACAAAACTATTAAGCAGCACAATTGAGTGCCAAATCAGCATATTAGAATGATTTCTGAGAGATCATGTGACACTGACGACTAGATAAATGTTATATATTTATTTATATGTATTTATTTATTCTTTAGGAGTCCTTGATACTTTTCAGTTTGCTTAAAGTGAATTTGGAGCATTCAGATGTCAAAATTCATGTAAACCGTTCTCAGACCCTTGAAATGAACCAAGTGTAAAAAGCCCCCTATCTCTTCCTCTCTCTTAACAGTGGGATCCCAAGATAGTCTCCTGGAAATCACCTTCCGTGCCAATGTGCCTCCAGTTCTGTGTGACCCCACCACCCCCAGACCAGAGGACGCCATCCTTCCTCCACTCAACGATGGGACACAGCTATCCCTGCCACTGGGCAGTCCAATAGGTAGGGACCAGTGCTTGATCAAGTTTGAGTGTTTCCGCTTTCTTCCGGGACCACCCCAACAGGAGGAGGGTCCTGACACGCCATCCCAAGGTGTCTCGCCCTCATCACGGGACGAGCTTCTGGGTAGCCTTGAGCTACTAAAATTCCGCGAGTCAGGAATCGCATCCGAGTATGAGTCAAACACAGATGAGAGTGATGAAAGCTGGGGACAGCAGGACGAGAGTACCCTGCGTCTGCTCAATGTGCTCAACAAACACAGCCCCTCTGACAGCTTGGAGGATGAAATTGTTGTTTAATGTGATTTTGCGCACTTAGAAAAACACTGCTTGATGCTTTGCTTAAAAGGTTCAAGTCAATCAATGTCAATATTGTCAAACCGTCTACTGCTGTTTGTACTGCTGATAATTCTGGGAGACCAAGGTGACTTTAACCCATTTTGTTTGTCACATTTTATGTCATATATTGAAAAGCGAACAGTCCCAAAGCATAGTAAATACTCTTGTCTCCATTTTAAAGTTTAGGGACACACATCAGATGTCAGAATCTTGTATCTCTAATGGAACGTTCACACACTCAGTGATTTTATCGATAAAGGTCACCAAGTGGATACATTGTTGGTTATAATGGCCTTCCCTACTTCCGAACAGTCCAGTATATGTACAGTCATGGCCAAAAGTTTTGGCAGTGACATAAATTTTGTGTTTTGCAAAGTTTGCTGCTTCAGTATTTGTAGATTATTTTTCCACATCTTTCTATGGTATACTGAAAAACAATGATAAGCATATCATAAGTTTTAAAGGCTTTTATTGGCAAAAAAATATGAGTCAATATTTACAGTATTGACCCTTGTTCTTCATAACCGCTGCAATTTGCTCTGGCATGCTGGATATTAGCTTCTGGGCCAAATCCTGACTGATGGTGGTCCATTCTTTCCTTATTAGTTCTCGAAACTTCTCACAATTTGTGGGCTTCTGCTTGTCCACTCGCCTTTTGAGGACTGACCACAGGTTCTCTATGGGATTGAGATCCGGGGAGTTGCCTGGCCACGGATCCAAAAATTAAATGTAATGATCTTCGAGCCACTTCTTTAGATAAAAAAAAACTGTGAAATTAGTTTTTTTGTGAAAATTTCATTTTTTTTTTTTTTTTTGCCAATGAAGCTTTTAGCAATTATTTAAAATGCATCTGATCACTCTACACAATAATCTAGAAACAATGTGAATGAACGCCACAACCGCTTAAGCTGCAAACTTTGTCACTGCCAAAACTTTTGGCCACGACTGTATATATGTCGTTGCAAACTGCTGTATGTGTTAACGCTCTTTTAAAGTCTTCAAGCGATTGCTGCTTATTCACAAACAAGTGGTTGTTTTTAACTGCAAGAGATACAGTACATCTATATGAAGTGAAATGTAGAACAAATTTTATACATTAGCCTGTGATAGTGTATCTATCACATCAGTTGTACAGTTGCGGGTTTAGGCATGTTTGCGCTAATATGCTCAGCCACTTAGATCACCTTTCATCAGAAGTGCTCAGAATGAAGACAATGACCCAGCTACATCTGTTTTAGCATGCACGACAGAACAGATTCTTAATTGAATGACTGTGGACTGAGGACGCTAAGCTAATTATACCCTAAGGGTAGCGAGGCGTCTAAACCGGTCAGATCTTTACCAACAGGAACCCCAATTAGAGTGTCAGAGTTTTCACAACTCGCAGCCTTTATTCGTTATTTTCATACTCAAAAGAGCTTGTCGTGTCTGACAGCTTCACATATTAACTTTTGTACACATTTTGAGTTCTTGCGTTTAGTTTTTTTCTGTGCTTCTAAAAAGTGATATTTCGGTGTCTAAACTGTATCTCTCTGATAAACTACTCTGACTCTTTAACCTCTCTGTTTATATTTTCCAGTTTTCCCTCTCGCTTCCTCTGTTTCTCTCTGTGTGCCCAGTGTCATTTAGAGGCAGACAAGTGCACACAATTAGACTGGTAATAATAGAGTGGTAAGCAAGTCTTCCCACACACAGAGGACATTGAAAGCACTTTCTTTTGTTGGTTTAGTCTTAAACGTCGGTATTTTCCTCCATTTATGCACTAATATCTTTTTTTCTTTCGAAATTTAAGAATTTGCCATCTTTAAATCTCCTTCAGGCTTGTAAAAAATCTTCCCACAGATTCTTCGCCGCGTCTCTAATGAGGGATTCACGACCAGTCGTGTTGGCTGGAAGCAGGTCTGGAGGACAAGACCCAGCTGTGAGCTGTGGTCTAAATCCTCCACAGGGAAACGTGTCATTGCCTGAACACAAGACCAGTATTTTTTTTTTTTCCTGATTTCTCCTCCTTCAAGGACACAGTATGTTTGTATAAGTGCTGTTTGCTAAGGCGCATATTGCTACTACTATTTTACTCAAGTTAGGGATTTTGATTTCTGTTTTTATTACAGGCTTGATACCTCAAATCATGCAGCTTTTTGAGGAGAGGTGGCTGTTCCTTCTCTCGCCAATCACATGATTTTTGCAAGGTTAACAATAAAATGGGTAAAAAACAAAATCCATAGAATTACATTGAAGTCATATCATGGCTCCAGTAATATCAAGCATGATTCAAGTTTCGTGCATAGTTCAGTTATAGTCTTCATCTGTCTAACCATTGAGTAATCAAAATATTTGAAGGATTAAATGCATATTGCAAGTGGCGAAGCGTATACATGCTGGACAAAGCTGATCTACAGTTGCATTTTCTGTCTATTAGTCCAACTTTGCAAAAACTGGTCAGGTATGATTTTCAGTCAGACTAAAACATATACATTATTTTTAGGGGGGGGGGAAAGCATTATTGCTTTAATCTGACCAAAACTTTTAAAAACAGTATGAAATGAAAATTCATCTATTTTATAAATGATGTTGTTGTTGATCCTTTGAATGAATTATCCATGTATAATTTGTTTTAATTTTCTTTGACCTCATAATTTTTCATCAAAATGTCATGATTAAATTAGTGATGTGACATGTGGCCAAGTATGGTGACCCATACTAGGAATTAGTGCTCTGCATTTATCCCATCCAAAGTGCACACACACAGCAGTGAACACACACACACCGTGAACACACACCCGGAGCAGTGGGCAGCCATTGCTGCGGCGCCCGGGGAGCAGTTGGGGGTTCGGTGCCTTACTCAAGGACACCTCAGTCGTGGTATTGAAGGTGGGAGAGAGCACTGTACATTCACTCCCCCCACCTACAATCCCTGCCGGAATCAACCTTGGGTTGCGAGTCCGACTCTCTAACCATTAGGCCACGACTTTCCCCAGTTGATTAGATCTTCTGGTGAAACAAAAGTGACATATTCTAGACTGCTATAGTCTGCTTAAACTGCCCCTTTCTTTCAGTCGTCTGTTTACAACTGCGCATTCAACCAATCTGCTTCCATTTAATCAACAACCGACTGATAAAACAAAGTCCCACCCTCCATTTCTTTTTTTTTTCTTTTTTCAATATTCTGTTCACTTGAATGTGTCACAAGCTGAAAAAAAGATCTGTTGCTACTTCTGTTTGACTTTAAAGTGTAGGCGCATTTTTGAAATGTTGACAGTGGGCTCTTTTGATTTAAAAAAAAAAAAGTAATTTGCTTAGAACTGCCCTAGCAACTGCATAGCAACTGCATGAAAACCAGTAAAGGAACACTTTTACACAAGCATATACTACTAAACTTTTACTTTTACACATTTATTTTACACAAACATATTCTACTAAAAAGTTTTTTATATGATACTGATGCCTGGGGAAGCACAGCTAATTATTTAAAAATAATTTTGTCATCATTGACCTTGTCCTTGAATCCTGGCCACTGTTTTTGTTTTTTGTTTTTTTTGGCTACTTTATTTTAAGGTGTCCTTGTTACAGGGTAATTATACATTTTAAGTACTGAGTAATATTAATTAACTACATGTACTTTCTATATGGTTAGGTTTAGGATTAGTGTTTGGCTTAAGGGTTACTTGCATGTAATTATACATAATTAATTGTTATTATAATAGCAAGTACATGTAACGTGTGTAACAAGGACACCTTTAAATAAAGTGTTACCTTTAAATTATTTTCAATAATTATTCCACACAAAACAGCCTTTGGTGTCACGAATAATAAACCACAAATTATCCCTCCTGTAGGTTACTGCAGGTTTTCAAAGTATGTGACTCATTTCAAAGCCATTTAAAATGAGTTCTGTCATTTTTAAGAGCGCTGCGGTGTCACTGTGTGAATGTGTTCATTCAGTGTGAGAGTCATTCTCAGTGAATGTTCAGTGACATGCACCAAGTTGAACTACTGGATCATTTGAACTAGCTTTTAAAAATGGCTACACAAACTGGCATTACTTCGGCAGCCTTCTCTACGTTTACACTAGTTAAGTTACACATAAATCCATTGTGAATACAGTTGATTGACTTTCCTACTTAAACTGTGGTTCAGTCGTTCTGCGATTCCAAGAATCGCTGGCACGCAAATGGAACCACTTCAGATGCCATATGCACGCACAGCTGCTTCAAGAAATAAAAATAACCACTAAAACATGTAGAGCTCACAAAACCAGCAAGTGCAGAGAACACCATCTGAATCGCTGTGTAATTTAAAGGATGTTCTGGAGCGTCCCAGTCTCATTTTTGCACGCTCAGGGAAACGAGCGGCTGCCGGATTGATCCTTCTCCCTGTGGCGTAATTGAAATTGCATAACAATATCACATCTCATTTTAGTACGGCTGCCGCTTCTGAGTGAAGCTGTTGGAAACTCAGGTGCCTCTGAATTAGAAGCTGATGCCCGGGCCCACCTGATCGCTCTGGAGGCTTTTGAGAACATTTTCTCCTGAAGTTGCCAGGGTACTTTAGTTTGAAGTGTTTAGCTCCATCTATTGTAGATACTGTAAACTCGTGTTCCATTTCATTTCAGGATTACAAAATTAGATGACCTAGAAGGATACCCAAGGAGATGTGAATTGTGAAATCCGGGGAACGGTCGCCGCACTTGACCAGAAAAAATCCTTCATATTATAAAGTTAACTCCAATACAATTCAATTGATTTGAACTCCTTTATGCCCCACAAGGGTGGAACACCATGAAATTAAAAACTGCCCTTAAAAGAACTAAATTAATTAGCTATATTTCACAGAATGTGCCGTTACGCACCGTGAGTCTAATCAGGTTCTAATGATTTCTTCAACGACACATGACTGTCGATCAAGTATAAAAGCTGTCATTATCTGGAATCACAGTCTACTTGCTACAAATCTCTTTATTTCATCAGTGGTAAACTTCCAGATAGCTGCATTGCATGCATGTTACTGCTTGACATTGATGTGGCGGAACCTTTGATTAATTATTGATCTGAGATTTGAAGTTGAATGAAAACGGGGGCATTGTCTCCTGTTATGTTCACTGTTATTTTTTTCTCTTCAGTAGCAGAACATTGCCATAATAACATCTCCACATCTAGTTTTTGTGTGTTCAGTGCTGCTGTTTGGTCTCACCTTAATTGTAACGCTGTTCTGATATAGTTTGAGATTTATCGTCTTTCAAAAATCAATTTTTTTGCCAATGCATTTTTTTAAGTGCTGGTGTAGGTTCCAGCACGCTGCTTAACATACAAATAGCTATTGACCAGGAACATTTCCATGCCATCTACGGTTTTTGGTGGTGTTGTTTTTGTTGCTCTTTTGGGGATTTTTATTCATTTATTTCCTTTCTACCCTTATATGTTCTACAGTATATCTGCAGTACCAAGGAGACTAGTCAGTCAGTGGTGCTGTTCAACAAAGATAAAGCTAATGGATAGTCCTAACAGTGCAGTTTAAGTGAAGTTCTCTTCTCTTTTCATTTAGAAGTCCTGACACTGATGCTTTTATTCTGGGCCACTGTGCCACTATGGTGCTCCAGCTCATTTGTGTTAATGATTGAGTTGATAACAGGGAGTCAGATGGTGCAAGTGCATTTCAAGTTACTCCACCTTGACCCTCTCTTCATGTGTTATCCAGGGCTAACTCTTTTCCCCATCCCCCTGCCCTTGTATTTAAAGATTCAGGCTAGAAAGAGGGTTCAAATGAAATATTGATGTTTGACTCATCTTCTGCTGAACATCTAGGTCAGCCAACTTGGAGATAATGGGTTAAATTGCTTTATTTATTCGTTGTTATTTTCTAATTTATCCAAGTAAAGATGGTAGTTTTTTGGCTTGGGGTGTAAATACATGTAATTAATTTTTTCATCAGTTATTTTTTGATTCTGTGCTGAATGATGTAGTGCATTATGAAATATAAAATCTGGTCACTTTTCAGTGTGATTATTTTTCTTTGGGTTATAAATACAGGGGTCTTGAGAGATGAGAAAATCTTACAAATGCATTTTAATGTTTTACCATCAGGGTTCCAACAATAATGGAAAAAATAAAACATATATATCAAATAGAATGTCTCTTCTGAGACTTCAAAAATGTATAGCATTTTACTGTAATTATAATTTAGAACTTTAGAAAGTATATTATAATCAAATATACTTTTTAATATATTTAATGTAATAGCTTTTTAATATATGATATTTTAAATAAAAAGGTATAATATATATTTATATTATATTATTATATTTCCTATAAAAATATCATCAATGTCTCAAATAGGAAATGTCTTTTGCAAGAACTTTTAAAATGTGTATTATTTTATTGTAATTATAATTTCTAGAATAATTATTTATAGAATTTTAGAAATTATAATAAAAATATATCCAATAGGATGTGCTTTTTTGAATTTTATTATAATTTGTAGAATTATATTATCATTTTAAAATTGAATTAAAATTTTAAATTAAAACAATTAAAATTGTTCAAGTTCATGCTTTTTTGATGTTTTTTAATGTGCATTAAACTTAACTGGAAATATGGAAATTCATTGGTCAAAAAGTGGCAACCCTGTAACCCATGCGGCGTGTGCATGTGTGTGCTGGACAGTGTTTGGTCCAGAGGTGTTCCTGCTGGGACACATCAGGAGCTCATAAACCAGCCCAGAATAGCAGCGTGTCAGATACCCTCCTAACATTTGCTACTGTGGCGGAGCCTCAGTGAGGTATTTTAAACTGCAGCCACGAGCTACATGATAATGT
Source organism: Sinocyclocheilus rhinocerous (assembly GCF_001515625.1). NCBI lineage: Eukaryota > Metazoa > Chordata > Actinopteri > Cypriniformes > Cyprinidae > Sinocyclocheilus > Sinocyclocheilus rhinocerous. The sequence goes on from NW_015666491.1 coordinate 746,223, forward strand.
CCAGCCCTGTGGAGAAGGATCAAAACCAATGATCACTGCGTCAAAGTATATTTCAAATATACTTTTTAATATATTTAATGTAATAGCTTTTTAATATATGATATTTTAAATAAAAAGGTATAATATATATTTATATTATATTATTATATTTCCTATAAAAATATCATCAATGTCTCAAATAGGAAATGTCTTTTGCAAGAACTTTTAAAATGTGTATTATTTTATTGTAATTATAATTTCTAGAATAATTATTTATAGAATTTTAGAAATTATAATAAAAATATATCCAATAGGATGTGCTTTTTTGAATTTTATTATAATTTGTAGAATTATATTATCATTTTAAAATTGAATTAAAATTTTAAATTAAAACAATTAAAATTGTTCAAGTTCATGCTTTTTTGATGTTTTTTAATGTGCATTAAACTTAACTGGAAATATGGAAATTCATTGGTCAAAAAGTGGCAACCCTGTAACCCATGCGGCGTGTGCATGTGTGTGCTGGACAGTGTTTGGTCCAGAGGTGTTCCTGCTGGGACACATCAGGAGCTCATAAACCAGCCCAGAATAGCAGCGTGTCAGATACCCTCCTAACATTTGCTACTGTGGCGGAGCCTCAGTGAGGTATTTTAAACTGCAGCCACGAGCTACATGATAATGTCCAGCCCTGTGGAGAAGGATCAAAACCAATGATCACTGCGTCACGCTAAAAATTGGAAGCTGAACATTTGCTGTACATCCTACTACTTTCTCTCTTCCTCACTCAAAATCTAGACTTACAGAACCATACTTGTGATTTTCAGCATAAAATCTGGTCCAGTTTCTATGTGTTTTGGCCCAAAACTACCCACTTAGACAGGACGAGCCTGTGTGAATAACATGTAACTTGACCAACCATAGATTGCTTTGTTTTTAGTTGCATTTTCAGGACAGATAAATCTGAAATGGATTATACTAGAATAATAGATTGTACAAAAATACTTTTTAAACGTGATTTTGCTGAAGAGCTTTTGCAGTCAGACAACCTAATTGAGTATTTTTTTAGTTTTGTGGGTGGCCCGTCTGAGGCTGATAGAATTAGTCTGGGTATTGTAGCTTTAGCAGATGAAGTAACGTGTCAGCCAGTGAAGTGCTTAGTGGTTTGGGCATCAGTTATCTCTTTCAGATGTCAGATGGCCCTATTGGTGTGCTACCGCAGACAATCACATGAAACCACAGACGAGTAGCTACTTTTCTTCTGCCCATTTCTCTCCAGCACGCATTATCGCAGCATGTTGTGCTAGTTTAAGCTTTTGCAGAATTAATTCAGTCTGATGATGCACGTTTTGAAGATCAATCCTGTCAATGATTTAAGCTGGTTTTGTTACCCAGTGGTGTGTCTGGAAAAGAAAGGCAGACCCATTGCAAATGGTAAGTTGTGAATTTTTGGCCATTTTTTCCCCTGATTACCATGACAACAGCATGCTGTTTTTGGCACACAGATTTCCCTCATTCATCTGTTTGCCTTGCCTGCAGAGCCAAGACATTGTCAGCATCAAAATAACTTCTCTTTGTCAAATATTTGTGTGGAAAAGCCTCTCTAGTCTCGTATGTGGACCAGGTTTGTCGTCTGTGAGAGACTCACCAGCTAATGAGAATTCTTACTCCTCCATGAGCAAGTGTTGAAACTGTTTGAGTTTAACAAGCTGGAAATAACTATGCCACATCAAATGCCTTCAAGAGTTTATTAAAATCACATTTGATTATAGCCAGACTAATATACAGCTTTTATTGTAAACGGCTTTGAATGGCCTAAATTGAAGCTGAAGTTGAAATAGAACACTACATCAGGGGCCACTTTTGTTGGCAAATTGCAAATCATTCCATCTTTATCACTGTTGGTCTCCCTCTCTTCAGTCACCTTTTAAAAGGTAAAAGTTTTTTTTGTTTGTTTCTTTTGTTTTTTGTTCTAGTTGCATGTATGAGCATTAATGCACAGTTTTGTTAGATACAAACAATAAATTATGCTCTCTTTGTCATTCAAATGCTAATCATGAAATAATTGGTTCCGAGGTAAGAAACATGACTTATTTTGACCTGCCAAATGCTTTTTTTTTTATTTATTCTATTTTATTTTATTTTATTATTTTATTATTATTTTTTGATGCTCATTTTCTGCCTATGTTGGTGTCGTTGTGTTTTTTTTTTTTTTTTGCATGTACTTGTCTATTCAACATTTGATGTATAAAATGCTTAATTACTACTGCATGAAATTAGGGATGCATGATATCGGTGTCATTGTTTATCTGTACTTTTTTTAAATGGTATCTGTTGATAATGGATATACAGTATATGTCAGGTAATACTGAATATTTAATTGTGTTTTTTTTTTTATCACATTGTGAAAGTAGTTTTTAACAAATATCAAAATGAATATTCATTTTTCATGTATTTTATAATGTATTTTTCATGTATTTTAGAGGGTTGTCATGCTTAAATCCACTTTTAGCATTTAGAAAGATTTTTTTATTATTATAAATTTATTCCATTTGTTAACTATTTAATGCATTAACTAACAATGAGCAATACATTTGTTTATTTATTTTTATTTATTTAGTCATTTAGCAGACGCTTTTATCCAAAGCAACTTACAAATGAGGACAACAGAAGCAATCAATTGTAGTATTAAAACAACTAAAAACAGATCCAAAACTAAAAGCTAAAACTTTATAAATACTACTTATACACATTTTAAAAATAAAGAAATTAAAGAAAAATGACAAATGCATACAACAAAATTTCAAAACTTAACATTTTAAATGAAAAACAAAAAATAAAGCTAAAAACAATCCAAAATATTAAAGAACAAAAGGTATAAAAGTATAATAATGATTCTAACATAACACTAAATTTAAATAAATTTAAATAAAAAAATTTAAAATGTACAATTTTTTTTAACATAACACTAAGCCAAACACCAAAAAAACAACTACATATATGTGTATGTACAACCACACACACACATTCATGTATGTATATATATATATATATATATATATACATACATAGACATTTATAAATTCAATATATATATATTATTTCATTTCCATTTAGTTTGTTGAAGTATTAAAATAACTCAAATTCAATAAAACTAAAACTTAATAAAAGACCTATACAGACATAATAAATTTAGACATAATTTAACTAAAATTAAAATAAATAACAAATACAAATAATACAAATCAAACGACAGTAGTTTATCAGTAATCCTAAAAAATAACACTGTCAAACACACATGCTAAAAAATAACAACTAACTTACACATAGTAAGAAATGGTTATAAAAACTGAAACAGAAGTGAAACAAGTAGTACACTCTAAAAAATGCTGGGTTGCTTCAACCCAACTCCGGGTCAAATATGGACCAACCCAACCCCTGGGCCAAAAATCTAATGTAAAAATTCAACCCAACGGTTGGGCTAGTCCACATTTGACCCAAAGCCGGCCCGAAACAAATTGTATTCGACATTTGTTACATTATTTATTAAACTTTGTTAACATTAGTTAATAAATACAGCTGTTCATTTTTAGTCCATGTTAGCTCAGGACCATTAACTAACATTAAAGGGGTCATATGATGCGATTTCAAATTTTCCTTTCTCTTTGGAGTGTTACAAGCTTCTCTTCATTTTAATAATGCATTAATACATTTCGGAATCAACATTAACTAAGATTAATAAATGCTTTAGAAGTATTTTTCATTGTTAGTTTGTTAACTAATGTAGTTAGCTAATGTTAACAAATGGAACCTTATTGTAAAGCATTACCAATTTATTTATTAAAAACAGTGCAGAAATTTAATATTGGTTATTTATCAGTTATCAGCCAAAGCATGAAAATGCATCCCTCCATTTAATCTGATAGATCTTAGAAAGCATAAAACGTAACAATATTGAGTTTATGTTGAACAAATTGGTAGAATTAAAAATTTTCTGCAGTGTTGCACTTTCAGTTTTAAACAGTCATGCATTTAAGTACCTACTGAAGTCACAGCTCACCTTTAAATGTTAATGTGGTATGAATCACTTTGTCTGAAAAACCTTTTTATAATTTTGTTCCTTAGTGGACCAAAGCATGTTTGAGAACTGCAACACTGTGGAACAGCCGAAGCTGAACTTTCGTCCAGCAGCCTCCACAGACACCTCTGCCCTGGCAGGATCGAAGACGGGAGGCAGCCAGCACCTAAAAAACGCCCTGAACTTGGGCAAAGCCATGGGAGCGAAGGTAAATGACCTGCTCCGCCGAAAAGATCCCAACAGCCTCGGAGACATCGGAGTCACAGAGGTGAATAAGAACGTGGAGCCAGTGTGGTCCAGCCTGACTGAGATTGGCCATAATACAGTAAGAAACAGGTAAAGATTTCACTCTCACAGCTGTAAACGCCAATGACTTCAATACGGTCGTTATATTCAATTTACTTATTAAAAAAATTTGCTTAGAATAAAATTGCTAGGAAATTGTCAGCTGTGGTACTTGCTCTTGACATTTAAGGCCCGTAGTAGTGCTTCTACAGAGACCGATTCGGGGCTGGACTGTGTCATGTCCCAATCCGATACCCCCTCTTCACTGTCCTGACTAATAAATGTCAAATAAACAAGGACGTAAACACAATATTCCTCTAAACGTGGGGGGATTTTTGATCTGGTTCCAGTTCACTTTCATCCAGTAATGCTGAATCAATGTGTTCCATCCAAAGGGGAAAAAATTTAACATTGTGAAGTGGTATTACAATTTAAAAGAATTGTTCTTTATTTTAATATATTTTAAATGTAATTTATTCCTGTGATGGCAAAGCTGAATTTTCAGCAGCTGTTACTCCAGTTTTCTGTGACATTCAGAAGCATTTCTTATTCTTATGTTCAAAAAAGCTTCATACTTTGGTGAAAACCATGATACACTACGGTTTTTTTAACCTATTTTTAAAGAAAAATTAATACTTTAATTTGGCAAGAACACATTAAATTGATCGATGACAGTAAAGACATTTATAATGTTACAAAAGATTTCTAGTTCATGTAAATGCTGATCTTTTGAACTTTGTTCATCACTGTTTTCACAAAAATATTAAGCATCACAACTGTTTTCATTAATAATAAGAAATGTTTCTTGAGCACCAAATCAGCATATTAATTTTGCTTTGCCATCACAGGAATAAGTTACATTTTAAAATATATTACAATAGAAACTTTTTTTTCATTGTAATATTTCACAATATTACTGATTTACTGTATTTTTGACCAAATAAATGCAGCCTTTGCTGAGAACAAGAGACTTATTTTAAAAACATGAAAAAAATCGTAATTATTCAAAACATTTGACCAGTAGTGTGCCATACGTGTGTTGATCTATTCATTCACTCCTTATAGACCATCATATATCATGATTCATATTTCTCTATGGCAGATCATATCTCTTTCAGCAGTGAATGTGAAAACAGGAGAAATGTCTTTGAGCTCTGTTATTATTTGTGAACACCATGAGTTACAGGAAAGATTTGACTGACATCTCTTTGAGAGGGGGAAAAAAAAGCTTTTCATGCAGCCCTACAGCAACTGCATTCATTATCAGCAGCCTTCAAGGGAATATACATGTGTCTGTTTGTGTGAGTCTGTGTGTGTGTTGCGTCAGGCAAACTTTGACTTGCGTCGAGGGTTTGGCTTAATTGGCTGGAATCTTACCAGTTGTGTAACATCTATTATACACATTCCTTCCAGCTTTTTATTGTGCCTGCTCATAAAATTTGTGGAAATAATGCCTTTATATTCATAATTAGTAGAACTTGCTAAGACCATCATTGAAAGACATTACTACTTGGAGTTAGTGCTAGAAAGACTAAACATAAGTAGTCAACTTGTTACGCAAGCTTCACGATTTGTGGAATAATACCTAAAATTGAGGGGCCTGATGAGGAGAGCTGATTTTTTTTTACCTGGCGGATGTTAAAATGGGTGAAAAAGACCCATAGACTTTATGGCTTTCATCAACATTCATATCTTCAACAGACCAAGTGCAAATTCCACTTTCATAAAATGATAAATGAAATCATGCATTTACAAGAAACCAACTTCTTATCATGTCTAGTAAGGCTATTATTGCACAGATATGTGTCATTATTGAGGAAATTGTGCTGTTATCATGGGATATTTAATATGGAACGTTCACTACAAGAAAGTGTCACTAAACGACTGTGAGCAGGTAATTACGTCATTGCATCTACTATTCTTGTCCACTGACCTTTTATAATATAAACATGTTATAATATATTAACATATATATTTTACACTTCCGTTCAGAAGTTTGGGTTTTGAAAGAAGTCTCTTATTCTCACAGAGGCTGTATTTATTTGATCAAAAATACAGTAAAAACAGTAATATTGTGAAATATTAGTACAATTTAAAATAATATTTAATATATTTTAAAAAATAATTTATTCCTGTGATGGCAAATGAATTTTTAGCAGCCATTACATCAGTCTTAAGTGTCACATGATCCTTTAGAAAAGACTCTAACGTACTGATTTGGTCAAAAAATTGCTACTTATTGTAAAAGTTTTACTGTGACCTAATTGCTCAATTAAAATGCATCCTTGCTGAATGAAAATATACCTTTCTTTAAAAAAAAAAAACTACTTACCCATGATAGTGTTTATTTATATAGAGCATTTAAAAAATGTAAGTACTGCTGCTTTCCCACATTTATTACTTTATTTATTGTACATTTTTAGTTTTTGTCACAAAAGGATTCTAAGTGAACTACAACCGTCACAATCCAAAGTTTAAAATTCAAATCAGCTTCCCTGCATTGGAAATATGGCAAAGATAATGAGTTGTCCAGCTGTCTTTTGGACCATCTTTTTATCCTGCCTAAAAATGATCCTCTGAATTCAAAAGAAAGACGTGTTCTGCTGTTTACTTTTTTCCCTTTCCCTGTAGGCTTGATCGGTGCTTTAAAATTTACCTTTAATAAGATTTATTCAAATGAAGTGAATAAATCTTATTGGACCACCGTGTGTGAGGAAATTCAGGCCACATATTTGCAATGATCTTTTGTGGTCATTCTATCTTGCGTGATCACATTGTGTCTTTGCTTTTTCTTTCTCTCACACAGTCACATCTCCCTGGATTCTTTCCCTCGGCTAGATCCCCCACCTCCCACTGGCAAAAAGCGTCTCCCACGGGCCCTGAAGACCACCCAGGACATGATGATATCCTCTGACCCCGTGGTATCCTCCCCAGAATCCTCCTTCGTCTCCTCACCTGACAAGATCTCCAAAGATAAAGCTGAGCTTCAGCCTGAAGAGTCCGGCACTGAGAAACCTTCAGAACCCGGCGACCAAGTCGACAGCCAGATGGAGAAGACCAGTTTAGAACTAAACAACAAGCCCACAGCTGTGGTGACGGATGAGAAAAATTCAGAGGATGTCGATCAGTCACAGCTGCTGCTCTCTGTTCCAGATCTCATTCACAAAGACAATCTGGACCCAAAGAAACTGGCCAGCTCAGAAACTAGAATGGCTTCCACCCCGTGTCCAGGGAAAGGGGGCTGCCGCATCAGCGTCACTGAGGGGGAATTGTTGGGGAACGGCACAGTGGATTACCGGACCCTCAACTTGGAGAACGAAGAATCCCACCCTGACCTGCTGTCATTTGAATAACAGGCTTGAGACCCTCAAGCACATTCATTCTCCAGGCTTCCGCAATGACAACAGAGAGGCTTGAATCAGTCATTTAAACTGCTTTCATTCTGCATTTCATATTTTGCCTTTATAGCAAAGTACAACTGATTGTACTTAGTTATTTTGTAGAGATGATAAAAAAAAATTACTATTGTTTTTTTAATCGTAGTACCATAATCAATATGAAAGACTGTATTTTAAAGTATTTGTGGACCTGTATTCAAAAAGCTATTATGAATCAATTTAACAGAAACCAAAGTCAAAGCTACACTGCTAAAAAGTTTTTTTTATGAGTATTTCTTGACTTTTTTCCAGTCAAATGTTACAGTAGAACTTCCAGATAAATTTACTTGAAGCAACACTGCATAAGTTCTCGTTATATCTTAAATATTAGTGAATTTTGTTTCATTGTTTTAAGTATAAACAGGACTTATAATGTTACAAATAATTTCTGTTTGATATATAAATGCTGCACTTATGAACTTCAAATCAAAGAATCAAAAGATTTCTGAAGGTGACACTGAAGACTGGAGTAATGGCTGCTGAAAATTCAGCTTTGCCATCATAGGAATAAATTACATTTGAAACTATATTAAAATAGAAAAGAGTTATTTTAAATTGTAATTTCACAAGATTACTGTTTTTACTGCATTTGATCAAATAAATGCAGCCTAGCTGAGTATGAGACTTCATTCAAAAACAAAACAAATTTATATTATTGAAAGCAAGTCTTATTTATGTAGTGTTGTACATTTTATGTGTAAAGATTGCATTTATCTTCTTTGAAGGATTTTTAGACAATTTTACTGGAAGATTAGACAAAAAATACTCATTAAGAACTAAATGTTTTGCAGTGTTACTGTTTTACCTCCAAGGCTGTCATTGCAGTTTCATAAGTGGGCAGCATTTCATGTTTTATATGTTTGTTTGTTTCATATCGATTTTACAACCATGACTTTCTAATTTACTACACACTAGTGTGCTGACCACATCTCTGAGCTTGTGCTCAATGTCATAATCAGTGACACATGGCCTTGGGTCAGTCTATAAAGCCTTATGCACCTAACGGCAGCAGTATGTACTGCTTCCATGTTGTTTTTGACACTGTGACCTCTAGATCAGTGGTTCTCAAATTGGAACTGAGGTGACGGAGGGGGTACACGAAAACAATTCTGAGTTTTGGCAATCATTTAGCCTAATTCTACCCCAACTTAAAGTAACATTAAAACCGAACATGTATTTCTGACAAGCAAAATGCCGCTTCTAATGTATGGCATGAAGAGCAAAATACCCTGTGCGAGTTATTGTTTTCATGTTAGAATACCAGCCAGTATGCAAATTTCCTTGAATATCCAAACGATGGCAAATGTGACACTTTTTACAACAGTTCAAGTGTGAACATTGAACATTTTAAATGTAGCCTACATTTTAAACAGAATATTGTCATGTTTGTTCTATTTTGCAACGAAATAATAGTTCCAACGAAATCCGTATCATCTGGTGTGCGTCTCCAAGCAACATACAGCAGTGTTTCGTTAGTGAACGAATCTGCGGCTTTGAACGATTTGGAGAGTCAGTGATTAATAACCCATTCATAACTATTTTTGCTTCGTTACTGAATGAATGAATGAATGAATGAATGACGCGACGCCTGGCTCATTAAGACAGCGACTTGCCGCCACCTATTGGCTGTTTTATTTTTAAATCTACAAGTATCACTTCGATTTGCCATCATTTATTGCTTTATTTATTATATTAATACACTTAATGGAATGTTAAGAATATAAAATAGGAAAATGGGAGTGCCGTAAACGGTCAAATACATGATATCCGATCAGCTTACCTCATCTTTTGCGGTCAAAACTGATTGCATCCACTGATCCACACAAGCAGCGTGCATGCGATAGGATGCCCGCTGAATATGCTGCTTTAGCAAATCACGCTGCTGTTCAATAAGTAGATCTTCACTTAAAGGCACAATATGTACGATTTGTTTATTAAAATATCCAAAAACCACTAGAACAGTGTTATATATTTTGCTGACTTGTGTACTTACATTATCCCAAATGTTTCGAAGAATGTTTAAATCCAGAGAAATAAGCAATTTGAACGAGTGACACGGACCGTGTCCACAACGAAATAATAGTTCCAACGAAATCCGTATCATCTGGTGTGCGTCTCCAAGCAACATACAGCAGTGTTTCGTTAGTGAACGAATCTGCGGCTTTGAACGATTTGGAGAGTCAGTGATTAATAACCCATTCATAACTATTTTTGCTTCGTTACTGAATGAATGAATGAATGATGTGACGCCTGGCTCATTAAGACAGCGACTTGCCGCCACCTATTGGCGGTTTTATTTTTAAATCTACAAGTATCACTTAAATTTGCCATCATTTATTGCTTTATTTATTATATTAATACACTTAATGGAATGTTAAGAATATGGCATAAAACATGACATACAGTTAATAAGGATAGAAAATCTTTGCCTCTATAAAGGTAAAAAATGCACCTGTAAATCAATTTAAGGGGGCAAATAATGTCTTTTAATAGAAAAGGTGTGACTGCGGTCTAAATGGAAGAGAGGGGAAAACATGACATACAGTTAATAAGGATAGAAAATCTTTGCCTCTATAAAGGTAAAAAATGCACCTGTAAATCAGTTTAAGGGGGCAAATAATGTCCTTTAATAGAAAAGGTGTGACTGCGGTCTAAGTGGAAGAGAGGGGGTACGCAGAAGAATGTTAAATGCCCCAGGGGGTACGCCGCTGTAAAAAGTTTGAGAACCACTGCTCTAGATCAACCTTAACAGTCTCATGGAGAAAGTCTAGGATCCTGCCTTTGTAAGCAGTGTCATAGCGATAATAGTCAAGGTGATGATGGCTGGAGGAATGTCAGTAATGAGGCTCAGTCAACATGAAGGTATGCAGAAGAGTTCTGAAAGTCCCTGGAATGCTATAACTCAACACTAATCTCGATTCTTGTCCTCTTGTTTGTGTAGACAGCCTGACTCCCATGACATTCTCTCAGGCCGGTTTTTTATCCCACACAGTGGCTCCTCTTGAGAGATTTTGGGCTACTCCGATGATAACAATGCCGCTATTTATGCTCCCTCATCCTATATATATATGTATAGATGTACTGAGATGTCAATTGTAACTCAAAGCTGGGATGAAATGGTTGATATGCATTATGAAAGATGACTTAAATGTTTGTCATGTATGTATTGGTATTATAGCATTAATTAATATCTGCGCTTTATGAATGTCTTTCCATACCACGTTTAGGTTACACTACCATTGTGATACCATTTGTGCAATGATGCATAATAACTCATAATAGTGTGAACACTAAAATGAGAATTGAGAGTAAACCAAATTCATGCTGATACATGTGCAGATGATGAATTATTATGGACCACTGCATTACTGGATCAAGCATATTTATCTTATTGTTTTAGCTTTTTTATACATTGTTTAGTGTTTAGAAGATTATTGATGGAAACTTAAAGGAATAGTTCACCCAAAAATTTAAATTAGCTGAAAATCAGCTCACCCTCAGGCCATCCGAGATGTAAATGTGATGTAAACTTCAGAGGAATAGGTTTGAGAAATGGGTGCTGTCAGAAGAGCTGATTAAAAACATCAAAATATTTGTTTAGAAATGGTTTAGACTGTTTTTGCTTGTAAGCCGTGCTTGATCGGTGCATATTTCTCCCCTGATTCAGACCAGACAACTTTTTACCAGAGAAAGTAATGTTATGGAGAGAGGACTCTATTAGGCAGAATCCTCTTTTAGAGTATTTTAGCCGGAAGCAGCGGTTTGAAGTTAAAAACATCTTGATAGATTTGTTTCGTACAAACACCTTTTCACTTCAAAATGTTAACTGATGGACGGGAGTCGTGTGGATTATTGTGATGTTTTTATCAGCTGTTTGGACTCTCATTCTGACGGCACCCATTCACTGCAGAGGATCCATTGGTGAGCAAGTGATGTAATGCTGAATTTCTTTAAATCTGTTCCAATAAAGAAACAAACTAATCTAATCATCTTGGATGGCGTGAGGGTGAGTACATTTTCAGAAAATTTTCATTTTTAAGTGAACTATTCCTTTAACATGACAGGAATGTTATTTGTAATTTTTCTGTGTGATGATTCATGTATTTTAATTTCAAAGTAGTCCCATCATTGTCACAGTTTGTTTGAATGAAGAAAAAAGAATGTTGAAGGAAAAACGCATGAAGGTTTTATGAGTGCACTGAATTGTATTTTTAAGAGGCTGGGTATATTAAAGTGATTTCCCATTATGTTAACTGTCTATTCATGATGAAATTTGGGTCTGGTGCCTTTATTTTCAGTAAATGGATCTTAAGCAACTTATTTCTCATTCAAGGCAGTTTATAGAAAAGAATTGACAGGGTCTGCACCACTAAATGGTCTGCTTTATGACATGACAACAGTAAAGTAGGAATCACAGGACTGCTGTGATTCCTTCATGAGGTTGAACCTGCAAATTTTGGTTTACCAGTACTGATTCTTAACCATTAGGTTACCGTCGTCACCCCGAATCCAGACAAAACTGGGTATTTCAATCCACCCTGCCAACCACGTTCAACTCAAGAAATATTTCATAGATTCATGCACATGGACATTTCATAGCATTTTCTGATCACCACAATATCACGTGAATTTAAAGCTGCTTTAATCATTTTACTACTTTTTATTAGCTGCGAAGTTACCCGTTTTTAACTACATTTTTAATGATTCTTTCAAGCAATGCACCTTTACATTTAAATGTTTGAAATTACTTAAATTTTTAATTCAAAATCATTTCATCTGTCACTCCAAAAGCCTCAAAATATGAAATATTGAATCTTAAGTTTTATCTTCTATTCAGCCTTTGTTGAACTCAAAAATGACTTTAGAAGCAAGCCATTAGAAATACATTTTCATAGTGAGTTTGGGGCAGTGGGTGGGATCTTCATCCTCTATCCTATTCAGTGAAAGTCTCAGTGTTTATTGTAGTCATATCCTGTTTTACACGTTTCTTTTCCTAAAATATAACCTTGTGTCCTATTTATCAATGCCAGCCAGATGTTCTGTTTAGACTGACTACTTAAAGCATGAAGGTAGCTTTTAATCTGAAGAAGAAAAAAAAAAAAAAAGATTTTGCCATATGGGTAGAAGAATGGACGACAATGGAGTACTGAAGTTATTTATATTATAAATAAATATTTTTAATATATAAACATTTTTCTGAAATATATGCATGCATGTGTGTGTGTATTTATATATACATAATAAATATACACAGTACAAACCTATTGCCATATGGGTAGAAGAATGGACGACAATGGAGTACTGAAGTTAGTTTTAGAGTTTAATTATTTGTCACTCTTTATATATTATATGGGGTTGGTTTTGAACTGAACTCTGTTACAGCAGCCCACTTCACTCTAAACATTTCTCACTTGTTACACCTAAATATACTTGTGATTCAGTACATTATGAATTAAAATTTGATTCATTGCAAATGACATTCTGTTGCATTTTATTTATTTGGACTTACATTGGTACTACTAGATATTTTTGTAGCGTATATATATATATATATGTGTGTGTGTGTGTGTATAAATATGTGTATATATATTAATCGTTTGACAGCACTAATATATATATACACACACACACAGTGGAGATCAAAATTAGAGAACAGTCTATAAATACTTGTTTTTTTTTCTGAAATATTGTTAATCTTCAACGCTCAAAATTTGAAGGAATATTAGCTGTAGGTATACCACTGTCCTACTATCATGTTTAATGAAATTTCCAAGGCATTTCAACAAAAACCTTTATTTTGGTGAAAACACAGTGATCAAAATTAGAGAACAGTAACCACTGTAGCATGAAAGAAAATTACAACTAAAATTTTGGAGGGATACAGCAGAAATTAGTAGGAAGTATAGAAGCCCTTGCTTTGAATGACTTCAGCACATCTGCGGCCGCAGGACATCACTACTTTCTCAGACTGCACTGGTGTGATCTTGGTCCACTCTTCTTCCAGTCTATTCCATAGTTCGGTAATTGTAGTGGGTTTCTTAGCCATAACTTTGTCGCCAAGGATTTTCCAGAGATTTTCATATGGGTTTAGATCAGGACTCTGGGCTGGCCATTTCATTATATCAGTGTACTTAGCTTCAAGGAACTGCTTTATCTGTTTTGCAGTGTGACGGGGCCATTGTCTTGCATGAAAACTGCAGGCTGATTGGGAGATGCTTGTAGGGAAGGTACCGGTTCTTATAAACATTTGCATTCACTCTGCCATGTAGCTGTATAAGAGGTCAAACTCCTGCTGCAGAAAACATCCCTCAAACCATGACACTTCCTCCTCCTCCACTTTTTACTGACTTCTTTACGCACTTGGGCTTCAGTCTTTCCTCAGTTTGACACCAAACAAAATGTTTCCCATCAGACCCAAATAAATTAAACTTGCTCATTACTAAAGTGAACTTTGGACCAGTTCTCTCCACACAACATGCTCCTCAGCAAAGGTGAGCCTATCCTTTTGATTCTTTCTGTTGATGAGAGGCTTGGTCACTGCAGAGTGTGTTTTCAGTCTGACTTCTCTTAAACGTGCCGAGACAGATCCTTACCCTGTTCAGCACTGATGTGAGCAATTCCAGCTGCAGTGTTGAACCCATTCCCCATTGAGAGTCACTGCATTATCCTGTCTCCTCGTGCATTCTTACATGGACGACCAGCCTTTTTGGGGGACTGCAATATTTGAGAAATCACAAATGACCAACTTCTCTTGTAATGGCTGAAAGTGTCATCCCTTTGACCTTCATCTGGACCTCCTCCTGTTGCAGGGTTTCAGTCATCTTGCAATCTCTCTGAAAATTGGAGGAATACTGCCAGTTAAATACGGTTTGTCATATAATTAAAGAAATTAGCAACAGGTGCCAAATTAACACCACTAAGGTGTGTGTGTGTATGTACAGTATATATGTATATATTACTACCATTCAAAAGTTTGGGAAAGATTTTTTTTTATTATTATTCAGCAAGGACATGTTAATTTATTCATAAGAGACAGTAAAGACATTGTTACAAAAACCTTCTACTCAAAGAAAAAAAATGGTTAAAAAAAATATCACAATCTCCCCAAAAATATAATGCAACACAATGGTTTTCACCAATCATAATAAATAGGAAATGTTTCTTGATCAGCAAATCAGCATATTAGAATGATTTGAAGGATCATGTGACACTAAATACTGAGGAAATGGCTGCTTAAAATTCAGCTTTGACATTACATGAATAAATTACATTTTAAAACATATTAAAATAGAAAACAGGTCTTTTAAACTGTAATATTTCACAATATTACAGATTTCACTGTTTTAGATCAAATAAATGTAGCCTTGGTCGGACAAAATCTCACTACAAAGAATAGCTGATATTGAGAGTTAAGATCAAATGAAACATTTTCAGACTGGATGTATCTGCTACCAGACATCTTGGAAGAGGGAGGGATACTTTAATTTAGTGCTGGATTTCCTGCAGGATGTGAAGAATGCATTGTCAGAATTCATTTGTTGTTGTCGTACATCTCTCTGCAGAGTTTGAAGTTTTTTGAGGCATTAAATTGTTATCTTCGTTGTTGTTCTTTTGCACATTTTATTCACAGAGAAAGTGTTTTGTATTTTTATGCTGTTATTGTAAGTGAGGAAACTACACAAACAGAGATGTAACTTCAAGTTTCCCCAGTATAGTCCTTCAGCAGGGTCCCAGGAGATGAGAAAGGGAGTGCACCATATTGCCATATTGGCTGAGAGAAAGTTTTCCAACAGCAAGACTCATTATGACAACAACACAGATCAGGAACTACGTCACCCACCTGGAGCTTCTGGCAGTTACAAAGTTGAGATCTCACTATTCCACTTCCATCCTTTTGTCCAAATCAAGTGCTTCCTGTTGCACACAGACAACATATGCTTTTGGCAATACAGAGAACAGACAGAGTCTCTATTTGATGTGAAATAATGTGATATAATAACCACATTAACTTGCTTTATATGTAGCTTCCAACTTACAGGTCAGCAGCAGTAGAAACAGCAAAAATAAATAAAAGTGTTGGAAAAATCTACTAAAACAATGGTCTGCAGTCTGTATGCTAATGTGATAGTTCTGAATGTACATGACAATGAACATCCAAATAAGGTGTTCTAAAACCTCATGTACGCCTGGTTTGATAAGTGTAACTACCTAATTGCAATAGATGGATGATTTTTTCTTAATAGTGTTGAATATTAATTCAAAAATAAATCTTTGACACAATTTATACAGTTGAATGTATACGTGCATGAATAAATCAATGAATCAATGAATATTGTTAACAAAGGACATTTCGTTTGCATGAGGTTAACCTCTGTGCCTCTTCTACTTCTGTCATGTATTGTTTTATCATGTATTTGTGGACTGGCACTAACCTGGTTTAGATTCTACTTGTCAGATTTATACCGTCTTGTTTGTGCAAATGAACAGCTATCAGAGAATGGCAAAGTACTGTGTGCAACCATTTTTGTTCTCCTTGTACCGGTTCTCTTTGGATGATATCATTAGCATTTGAAGGCTGGAGGTCCCAGTGTTTCCGTAAATAAGATGTGGCTTGTTCAAAATGCAGCAGCAGAGATCAACCAAATCCCGAAAATATGATCGTATCAGTCCAATATTAACACTCAAACTAACCCTCTTAGTTTAGTCTAAACTGAATACTTATCAGTTTAGTCATAAAGTGAAATTCCCATAGTCTGCTTTTAATCTGGAAGCTATTGTTTCTTCCGTATTACTTTTAAACATCCTTTGCTTGTTAGAAGAAATATTAAAGGAATAGTTCACTCAAAAATGAAAATGTACTCACCCTCAAGCCATTCAAGCAGTAGATGAGTTTGTTCCTTCATTGAAACAGATTTGGAGAAATTTAGCATTACATCACTTGCTCACAAATGGATCATCTGCAGTGAATGGCTGCCGTCAGAATGTTACCAATTTAATTGATTAAAAGGCCCTTCCATTATGAATGTTTATCTATTTCCATTTAAATAACATTCATTTAAATGTTAAAAAAGCATATTTTTTTCAGCATTTGTGTTTTTTTAAACACCTCCAATGTATTTGTTGTACCCTAGCTCATTTCCCCGGATGTCCTAGAGAGTCTTCACCCTGCATGACTCT
This sequence comes from Sinocyclocheilus rhinocerous, assembly GCF_001515625.1. Taxonomy (NCBI): domain Eukaryota; kingdom Metazoa; phylum Chordata; class Actinopteri; order Cypriniformes; family Cyprinidae; genus Sinocyclocheilus; species Sinocyclocheilus rhinocerous. The sequence continues at coordinate 763,176 of NW_015666491.1, forward strand.
TTACTCAATAATAATACTCAGCTAGGAGTCCAGTTTGAACCAAGGAGGGTTATACTGTGAAACGTGGAAAAATAATCATGTCACCGGTAGGGTGCTAAATAAAGATGACATGCTGCGTATTCACAAATCTGTCTTCTGTTTACATTCCAGCTCCCGTTCATCTGTCTGCCAAGAGAAGACCCAGAATGCTGTTTGTGTGAAGAGACTCTGCAGGCACAATACTGAAGAACAGAGTTTGATTTGTTATTGTGTTGCTATGGTGACAGAAGGTCACCGATGTGCCTTTGTGCAGCCATACTGAGTAAAAGCTCAGGCATACGCAGCATTTCTGACATGCAAGAATCGTCCAATGAAGAATAGGCTTCAACAGCCATGCCTAAACTCTTGTGATGGAGCACACAAAACGAGAAAGAAGAAATATTGAATTGTATTGGTAATGTTTTACCATACAATTGAATGGGGAATGAAGCTTTCAAGCTTTAAAAAGGACGCAAAATCACCATAAAAGTATCATAAATTGGTCCATATGATTCATGCGCTACATTCCAAGTCTTTTGAAGCCATATGAACTTTGTATGGTGTGAGAAACAGAACAAATATAACAACTATAATATACAAATATATATATTTAATATTATATAACAAAAAAATATTGTCATTTACTCACCTTCATATCATTCCAAACCAAAGACTGTCCTAGTGGCTCTTTTTCATGCTATTACAATGTACAAAGACAAAGCTTTCGAACTTCAAAAAGGACACAGATGCACCATAAAGTACTATAAAAGTGACCTATTTGACTTGTGCACTGCATTTGAAATCTTCTAAATTCATATATAGCTTTGTGTAAGAAACAGGGTGAAATTCAGTGAATTGAATCACTACTGAATTACATTCAACTCTTTGAATCAATAATCCAATTGACCCTTCGCTGGGAGTTTGAGTGACAGGTGATCTGACCAATCATAACGCCAAAAAAAGACAGGAGAGTAGATTAATGTCGGTGGACTTGAAAACGGTGTGTATTGACATCTTTCTGTGGTTGAAACAAGATACCTTCTGATGTTCATTCATGTTTATTTCATGCTATAACTAGTTAAGAGGAAGAGATGATTGGAAGAGATGATTGGTTCACGTGCCGCTTGAACTACAGCGATCTGTCACGAGTCACGACACATTAAAGAGCCACAAAACGATATTTATGGTTTCAATTTCTTAAAAAATTTCAAAATTTGAAAGCTGATACTGTGTTTCATACCACAAGTAACCTACTCTGTCTTGCCTGTTGGCACGTTGCCAGTGTCCTCCTTGCTCCATAATGTATTTTTCACTGCATGAGAACATAATGTGTGGCGGGAGAGTGCCATGACTTGTCAGACGTAGCAACAGTAGGGAGGCGAGTCTTTGCAAAGGGACAATTGCTGCACTTAACAGCTCACTGAAGGGAGAACCTCAGTGAATAATGACTTAAAGTTCTCTTTGTCATACTAAGGTATCATGAGTCATTTGGACCATTTTATGATATTTTTATAGTGCTTTTGCGTCCTTTTTGGAGCTAAAAAGCTTCAGTCCCCATTCATTGTACTGTAATTGTATGGAAAAACTACCAATACAGTGTGTTTTGTGCTCCATTGCAGAAAGTAAGTCATTTGGGAATAAAAAGAGGCTAAATGACTGTATGACAGAATATTGATTACTGGGTACAGTATCCCCTTAAACTTAAACGCACAGTCCAGACCACTTACTGGATCTTCTTACCAGAAATAGGGAAGAATGTCAAGACTGGGAACTGACGTACAGTTCAATAAATGTGCCCGAGATGTGGAGACAGCGACGCTGATAACAATCAGCCATCACTGAATGCGGTGTACTAAAACGCCTAAGACTCCTGGCCATGTGGATATGGCCATCTTTCCCTGTGGCCTGTAATCACACCAATCATTGATGTTTGGGTCTCACACAGATTTCCATCAGTGATATCCTGACCTCTGAGTGCTAAGAGAGAACACAATGAGACTGCATGAGTCCGCTTCAACCTACTGAGTTATCATTTATCAGTCTTATTGATCATCACAGTACAGCACACGTTTGTGTATGTTTGTTTCAGATAAGGTGCAATGTTTAGTAAAGAGCTTTTCCCCTATCAGGTTCCTGTTTTATCAGAGGGGTAATATAGTAATCCTCGGGGTTTATGGTCAGACTATGTCTGAGACAAGTTGAGAGAGTTGAAGGAAGAGAGAGAGAGAGAGGGTGTCTGTTCTATTTTTAACGCATTTGAAATCACCAGCACAATGAAAATAGCTGGCATTAGTAAGGAATGGGCATTACAGCGGCAAAGTAAATACGATCTTCTGGCTGCCTCAGACCTGTGCTCTATAGTCCCTGCAGCTTACGATTCCATCCACTGTAACCGAAGGCAATGTTTGCATTTTTGCTATTCAGTAAAGTGTGGTAAGGCATGAAGCATCAGTATTTATATTCAGGTCAGGGTCCAGTCCTAAGTTATAAGAACGGCGCTCTCAGGGATGGCCCTAACAAAAAAAAAGCACCAAAACATATTACATTATTACATTGCACACATTTCTTCATGCATTTTCTCTGTATTTGTAATTTAAAATAAAAATGAATATAAAATATAAAACTATGCAAAACTAAGAGTATTTAGAATTAAAACTAAGAATTTGTACTTTGCTTATTTGAATATGTAAGTAATGTAAGTATTTGAATATGTAAGTAATGCTTGCACATGCAGATCTCACTATTCAGAAGTTCAAAAGGACACAAATCACCATAAAATGCCATAAATGTGGTCAATATGACTCCTAGATAAATTTATAGAAATATACAAAATTATATACATTATATTATATATTTATACATTTTATAACAATAATATAAAAAGTAGTTCATATCACTCATAAATGTATATAGAAAGAATGTGACATTTTCATATATCATATTTTTAATAATATAATATATGCAAAAACTTAAAAGTTTTTAATATGACTCAGGTCTTTCCAAGACAACAAGAGAAGTTTAATTGCTTAGAAAACAAATACCTCACCTCTTCTCAAAAAGCTGCATATCTGTGGCAAACATGTGTGATATGAATGTGCTGAAAATTATACATAGGGTTAGGGGGTTTATTAAAATCCCTAACTATCAGTAAGAACTAGGAATGTTGATGCTTGCCTTAACAAACAGCACTAAAAAATGTATAGGCTTGCTTGGACTCCAGGAGCAGGATTGAGAAGTGCTGCTGATATGATTTTTAGACTGGATAGTCCTTTTCTCAAAATAACACACAATACATTTAACAAAAACACAGCCAAGTGTTGTACAGCTTTAATTCCTGAGGAGAAGAAAAAACGCATTTTGAGGTTAGCATGTTTTTTTTGGCTGTTCCGGTGCAGAATTTAAGGAAACATGCTAATTGTGCAATAAGCACAACATGTGCTGTGTAGGTGCATGTGCATGTCGCTTGGGTATTCAGAAGGCAGTGATCCTAAACCACCACATCCTCTGGATTTCTCTGTCATTCTGCCATACATATGGGGAAACAAGATTGTGAAGCCATGCATGGGTATTCTGTAAATTCAAGTGGCAAAGGCTGCAACTCAGGTTCACAAGCACTTTCTACACCACATATCTGACACTTTGCCTGAATGTGAACAGGCACTTTTATTCTAGAGAATCCTGCAAGACCCCCTCATTAAAACCACTCCTCTTTTGTAATTCATTGAGTTGACAATGTTGGGAAACTGCCTACCTCAGTGAGAGCCCCGTACAAGGCCTGGTTTATTAGACTGCAGTAAATTGTTGAACCTTTACACTGGCAGGGATATGGAGCTATAGGGAACCGCAGGAAGCTGACGATACAGACGTGCTGTGGGGGTCTTAAGAATGTAGCCCAGGAGGGGATATTTACTGTCCTAATCCTAATTGAGAAAGACAACAAAATCTGAAAAAAACTGAATGTCTTCCTACATAAAGGCGACACATTAGTAGGCTCAGACCGAATCTGCAGACTTTTCACATTTCTTTTGGCAGAAAAATCTACAGAACGGATTTAAAGCAGCTGTGTGTACCCAGATAGTGCACGTACGTCTGCAAGATGTCTGTTAAAGATTGCTTCATCTGGAAAGCATCTGCTGTACAAACATCTGATAGACATTTTTTTAAGATGTCAGTTTTACATACATTCTAAATATTCTAAAAGACATTTTCTAAATAGGAATAGCACACGTACATCACAGAGATGTCTATTTGACGTCTGCATTTACATCTGCAAAGCGAGTGTTTGCTCATCTGCAATACATCTATAGGACATTTCTCATCAGATGTCAAATAGACTTTTAGAATATGTATTTGAGATGTTTATGATTTATAATGTAAAACTGACATCTTAAAAACGCCTATCAGATATTTGTACACAGCAGATGCTTTCCAGATTAAGCGATCTTTAACAGACATCTTGCAGACCTTCGTGTGCTATCTGGGATCAGGGTATCAAGTGCACTCATTCAATCCCATAATGCACAGCAATAACGAGTGTACAGCCGATGTACACTCAACAGCTAGAAAATACCCATAATGCAGTGAGAGGGTCGTGCCGCTCAGAAGATTGCCTGCAACTGAATCACTCATCCATCCTTTTTCCAAACCGCTGCTCCACCAGAGTAATATCATACAGGTATAAATTTAGTTTTAATTGATTATTAAATATTTTAATTAAGGTTTATACATGCTATTTTGGAGCTGGAGCGGTTAGTTTGCTAAGTTTCAAATGATTATTAAACAGCAAGTACAAAGAAAAGCGTCAGCCCTTCCAGCGCACTCTGTCCGAATTCGCTCACTCGTTTTTATAATAGTGAATGAGGGCATGTGGGCGATTTGGAACACAGCACAGGTGCATTTGTTGCTGCCATAAAGCAATCTGCCCTTTTCGATTGACAGTTTCGTACACGCTCGCAGAACAGATGTTTGGGGGGAAGCGTGGGAAAGAAACAGTCAGTGTACCATTAGAATGAGTTTGAAACTGATATTTCAAGGTAAAAAAAAAAATGTACATACAGTTGCTTTAAACATGGGAAACATTTTTTTGTGGTAGCTAAAAAAATTAATTAGCCAAAATATTTCATAAACATGCAAGGGGACATGTGGAGCTTTTGCTGGTATTCTTATCAGAAATATATTACTGATATTTTACTGTAACATTATTCTCACGTTTTTACTGCTATGATGTGCACAAACCTAGTGGCAAATATGCTTAAGTTTGAGTAATGATGTCAGTTTCCACAATAACCTTACACACTTCTATGACAGTTGCAATACACTTTTACAGTCTGAAAGGTGGTGCTGCCATCTAGTGGTCAGTGAATTCCTAAGTCACTTACATTACAAGAGCCTTTGATTTCTCGTTCAAGAAAGCTAAAGGCACGAGATCATGACAGACATTAACATTTTATTGTGAGAAACATGAACATTATTCATTCCATCGAGAGCTCTTATGAACATTATTCATTCCATCGAGAGCTCTTAAGTCAGTCTCCCATGATCCTTAGTAGATGATCATCTGCTCAACTTGCATTTTACAAATGACATATACAACATCTTTTTTACTCCAACTAATACAGAAAACACTCATCCTCAATGTTAAGATCATTTTTATACTTCGTAGCATGTTCAAATTCAAGTTTAGGTTTGTTTTCCCTGCCACATATTATGTGGACTTTAAGGCAGAGCGTCACAAAGAATTATCTTTCGCCCAATCACACAAGATTGAAACGAGGAAGGTTATACAAGAACACATGATTGTCTGAATATGGAGCAAAATAATGGTAATGTAGGCCACCAGCACCACACCTCCAATGTAAAATTCAATTATTATTTACCTTAACTATTGAATATATTCATTTTAATCTCCTGTTATCAAATTGTAGACTTATAGACTTCACCGTACCAGATTTACATAATCTATCAAAGAATATCCTTCGGACTGGACGTGTCAGACTGTAAAACTGTTTTAAAAGCTTTGGAGGGAATTTTCACAGTTGAAAAGCATGTTTTAAAGGGAAGCATCATAAATAGAATCTGCATACAAAACAATGAGAGACATTTCATCACAATTCCCATCGTTATCCTTACTGCTTTGATACTATAAACCCTGCATTTCAACCACTGTAATGCACTTGTGTACCACAAATGTACTGTAAACACTATTTCTACAAACCTTTTGATCATGGTAGCCCACTATATGCATTATATGCCTTTGTGAAGTCAGCATGTTACCATGACTTTTCACTGCAAACAGTAGATCACACATGAACTCACTTCTGTTGTCTGTTTACTCAGCTTTCAGATTACCAAGTGATTTGAAGAATCGTCTTAACCTCTGATCCTTTAACCTAATGCAGTACAAAAAAAAGTTGACCCGATTTCAATAATACAAGACTTTCTTGTTTGTTTTTCACCTTAGCAAAGCCACATATTCAGTTTCTGACCTATAACCCTTATATTTTATTATCTATCCATGATTCATGTCAGCTTATCACCTTGCTGCCTTATAAGTTCACACTTTAAATGACTGTACTGTCAGGTGAGTTCTTACCCCTTTCCTTCAAAGGTCATATGCCTGCTATGAGATATGTGTGATATGTATGACTTTAGTTTCTTTATTGCAATATTGAAACCAATAAAGCAGCCAATACATATTTAAAGAGGGTTGCAAAGGAAATTATGATCATAAATATGTAGGTAAAAGACAAGGATGTTTGCATGTATTTTCTCTATTACTGACTAGAATTTCAGTATGTCCTTTCTAGTCACCAACTCAAAATCTTTCTCACCATTCAAGATGCCATTTAGTTCTCCAACCTTTCTCGAGTTATTAAGGTCCAAAGAGCATTTCACTCCCATGTCTATCTGTGGTTACACCCTACAGTGTTTTCTCTTGTTAGGCTCATTACTCACTGCACAAACACAAAGGCCAGCCAAACTCCAGCACTGTGCTTTACTGTTCATATGATCTCTGGCATCCAACTGGAACAGATTTTAATGTTCCCGGACACATGTAAAGGCATTTAGGCTAAATGCATTTCAAGATAAACGTGTATATATATATATATGGCTTCCCTGCAGTCTTGGGTATTTCTCCAGGGTTGCTGGTGGGGGGGGGGGGAAGGCTTTTGAAAAAAAATTTGGCACTTTTCTCATGGTCTAGCATGTACTGACTATGACATTATTACAGCATACAAAAAAAAAAACACACACACAAAAAAAAAAAATTAAGGCAGCATGAAATGATCCCTGACAGACACCCATCCCAGGTTCTATGCAATAGTTAGTTATGAAAATAAATCTTTTGTGCTTTTCAAAAGTGTTAGAAGGGGCCTCGGGGCTCTATTTGAGCATCTTTGATGATATTGCTTGAGGAAAAAGTAGTTGATAAATTTGGAATTTTATTGTGGATTTATATTAACAGCAGGCTAAATTAAAGTAAGGATGGCTCACAGACAGAAGATGCACTTAAACTTACTATAGTCACATTTATGTAAAATTCACTATTTTTTTATTGTGAGATGCCTAGTCCAGTGGCAGCAGACCAGATTCATATGAGCAGGATACTAAAAGATCTCTTGCTCAACATCTCCACAATTCTCTCAAATGTCATCACCATTAATGAGCAAGAGTGAGAGGGAGAGAGATACACATAAGTGTATAAAATCTAGATCTATCACACTTTCTTTCCAATGCTCAGAGCAAGAATTTAAGTAAATCTGGAATGACACACACTCAGGAAATGCAAATCAGTTCAACCAAAGTGCCCTTTTCCTACAATAACACTCCTAAAACATTCCCATCAAAAAAAAAAAAAAACTATTTGCCACAATGCCATCTAATCCACACCCCATCTAGAGTTTTTTTTTTTTTTAAGGACGTTTTAAGTTTAAACTTCAACTTCAACTGTTCTTTCCTCACACAGTCTTGTACACTAATCATATTAGAGCTCACTGCCCTGGAAGTGAATAATCATGTTTCTAGACTGCAGGACAGAGAAAACTGACTTTATGGCATTCACTGGACAGTAGAAAGAAAAACAATCAACCTGGATGACTGACAAACCATCAGACGATACGAACAACTGCTCAAGTGTCAGGAAGCTCTGTAGTACTATTAAAGACTCCCTTCATGCAATCACAGACAAACTGATTGGAAAACACTATGATACCAGGAATATACCTATACCTATCACAACTGGAAAAGCCTTTAAATAATATTACGACTTCAAAATCCCTCACCATTATTGTACAGATAGTAAAATCCGTTCAAATAGCTGACACAATTGACTTGAACGTGTCTGTAGAAAGCATTTCAGCTTTAACAATAGGTAAAAGCCTTTCTGAAACTCATTTGTGTTACTGCATCTTAGATAGTAAAGTAAGTGATTCTCACAATAACAGCATTATTTATCAATGTGTCAGGGCAGTCCAGCTTAATGAAAATACATAGTAGAATATTTGCTCATGAATCTTCACATATGTGCTATGAAGGTATGAGTTACATTGCTTTGCACAAAATACAGTACCACACATTTTAACCCTTGAGTATTTTCCAAAGAAGTCCACTTGATATGTTTTTGATGAGTTCTCAGACACAATATATATTTAAACAATATACTTAAAAGCATATTGTTCAATAAACATATCCAGAGAGGTTTTGGATGAGACAGATTGTGGCTTTTGTGTTAGACATGGAGTCTCATTCCAGTCAACCCTGAATAAGCAAAAAAAAAAGTCACTTAAGAATGATCTATAGCACAAGGCTAGCCGCTCTGTCGTATTTGTGCTCTCTGCAGATTTCCATCTTCAGTTTAAATGCGGTTAAACAGCTTTCATGGTGAAGTTGAACATAAATGTTAACCACGCCACAGTGCATGCAGGCCAGTGAATTTTGCCAGTAGTTTATAAATATGTGCATAATTACTGGAAATACCTACATACCTTCACCAAACCCAACAACGGAAAAAAGAACGGAAGAAAACAGGCCACATAAACTACACATTTTTGGAATTGTAGACATTCAAAGAGCATGTAAACCTAGTCTCTGAAGTGATCTGTTATTTAGAAGGCAGTGTAAACCAAAGCAGTGTATCAATTCCACTGCAAAAAAAAAAAAAATCAAAATGAAAAAGTATGGAAGCATACATATTGAATGTCTGGCAACCAGCTATCACACAGTAAATATAATTGTCTTATGTTGTTATCATTTAGTAAAAAAGGAAGTAGGAAGCAGGCACTAAATCTTTTCTCCTTGTTACACTCAAGTTAAATTGCATGTGTGCCTATATTCACAACAATGTTGCTCTTAGTGACACACGTAAATATTAAAGGTAGCACAACAGAGTAATACACAGATCAAGGGTTTTAAACCAGTAACATGATTGTAATTTACATCTTGTGTATGGAGGTGTGTGTGCAGCCTTACTGCACAGTTTGGTATAAGTAACCTCTCTTATAGGCACTAAGTGGATAAAACGTAGTGACCACAAACTTGCCATCAAACGTTCGGCCTGTCAGCAGTCTCTGGGCTTCTTTGGAGTCTCCAGCATTTGCATACTCCACAAACACCTGCCAAGACAAGACGAATGATGAATCTTCAGAACTGGACAAAATATATAGCACATTACACTCTGAATCATTGTCTTTCTATCCACTAGGAGGTGGAATTGACACCTGCTGCGCTATTTTGCTGCTTCTGGATCAACAGCATCATGGGAAAATAAATAATTTTTTTGTAAGCTTCCAAAAAGGATTTTTCATTTAATTACATTAATATAGTATTTTAAACATATATATAATTGAGTGGTACAATAAAATACAATAAATGGATAAGTCTTTCTATTGCATTCTCTTATACATACATACAGTGTGACCAGTGTTGTATAATTAATTAAAAAAATGAACTCGTATGAGTTTCTTTATTTGAATGTGTCAAAAAGACTCACTAGTTATCGTTCTGAATCAATTTAATGAATCCTTCACAGAATGACCCCACTTAATCTGTCTGAATTGTTACTGAATTAACATCAGACTCTCTTACTGAACGGCAAGTTATCATTACTTTTAATCTTGTCAAACTTTCTAATAAACCAGAAATTGTCATTGTCAGAGTTCCCACACTTTTGGAACAATAGATTTCCATGGCTTTGAGCTGTTTGTGGTTACTAGATAAGGCTATTTTTATAGAGATTATTATTTTACCAGGATAGTACCACTGGGATATAAAATCTCATCCTCCAATTATTAGGTCAAGAGAATATCTAGAATAATTCACATTCACTACTGAAATTCCATTTTCCTCACCTGTCCCTTGCCAGGATTCTCTTTTGGGATCAATAAGGATACAACCGTGCCATACTTCTGACATTCTTCTTTCATGTCCTCTATTATATCTAAGAAAACCAAGAAATAAATGTGACTTTGAGATCTACTAAATAAAACACTATATTTAAAATATATTTACTATAAAGATAATGTAAAGACAAAGACTAACCTTCATAATCATCCTCATTATACAGGTGGTTGTCGTCGATCACGTTTAGTAGTCTCAAGACAGGTGTAGGCAAAAGAACCAAATCTTCAATATGAGGTGCTAAAACCCAAAGCAGTTCCTCACTCACACAGTGTTACACCAAACTGGGCGATGTAGACAATGTTTTTAGATGCAAAGTCATACAAACCAAAGGGAATGCTGAAGAAAGGGTTGTTTAATGCTGACTCAGCTGTGCTTCTCAGTTTAGGGTCATTGTGAAGCATACTGGGAATGTAAAGACATACTGTATATTACTTGTTTTAGACATGTCTAAAGAACTCACTAGTACACCGCTTAGATTACTTCCTACCTTTTGATCAGATCCCGCAAATGAAAAACAGGGATAGCCGGGTAAACCAACGCATTGCTTGAAAAGATATGGTCTACTATTGCAGAACTGTTATCCTGTAGAGACACAACACAATGCCATCTTAGCAAGCATAACAGGTCAAAATAGCATGAGGAACAGTTTACTCAGAGAAAATTTTGAAGCAAATTGTTATTACACTAAATAACATTCAAGATTTAAATTCATATTCAGGAAAGAGTACAGCTTCACAGCTGCTTGGGCATCAGCTGACCTTCCATTCCTGAGACTTCACAGTTTCTTTCAGTTTGATTCCTGAGAACATCTCCAGAAGAACGATTCCCAGACTCCACAGGTCCACAGCAGTTGTGCAGCCAGAGTCGCTCTCTAGACCTGCCTTGGCCAGTGAGTTCTGCAGCTCGGCTTCAGGTGCCCGGTATCCATCTGTCTGGATGTATTTCACATCCTGTAAGGAACAGACAAGAACCCTTAGTCAGACAAGACAAGAACCTCACTTCCAACCTATATCTGAATACTGAGGAACATTAATACTACACTACCATTTAAAAGTTTGAGGTCAGTAAGTTTTTTTTTTTTTTTAAGAAATTCTACATTAAATTGAATTTTCTACTTTAAATAAATGATATTCTTTTTAACTTTTCATACCTTAAGGACTCCTTAAAAAAATTAATCAGTTTCCACATAAACATGAGCTTTCAACCCGTTTTCTTGAGCACCAAATCAGCATATTATAATGATTCATAAGGATCGTGAGACACTGAAGACTGGAGTAATGGCTGCAGGAAATTCAGCTTTGACATCACAGGAATAAAATACTTTTAATATATATATATAAATAAGACATTAAACTGTTATTTTTAATTCAAAAATCACAAAATTACTGTTTTACTGTATTTTGACCAAATAAATGAAGACTTGGTAAGCATAAAATACTTTTTTCAAAAAAGTTGATTAAAAATTATACCGACCTCAAATTTTTGAACAGCAGTGTATTTTTGTGTATGTGAATAAATTCAGACAGCAAATGATGGGGTGTCTCAGGAAAACCATATCAACTCCTCACCTGGTGTCCGTCTTTAAAGCTAAGGCCGAAGTCAATGAGCTTAAAGCACTCGTCATCAGCGCTCCAGAGAATGTTGCGGGGCTTGAGGTCAGCATGTACGTAACCTTCTCTGTGCAGGAAGCTAAGGGCCTCCAAAACATCACGGGCACAGTGCTGAATCAACCACATGGAATGCCCCTGATTACTCACCCTGACCAGCAATTCTGACACACTCACATCCAAAAGCTCCAACAACAGACAATGAGTGGCCACACCAAATGGGTTGTGATTGGTGAACATTCCATACAGCGTCACTAGAGAGACAACAGAAAAAACACCAGACAAGAGAGAAAATACCAACGTTAACCAACGAAAATACCAACATTACAATGCTGGAACAGCAGTTGGATCTTCAGGAATCATGATCACTATAGTAAATTGAGTAGCAATTTTAGATTTGAAACGCCAGTGTAGGCCTACTTCTGAATTGTTTCTATATTAAACAGAATCAAAATAATGATTTTTTTTTGCATGATTTTAATACCAATAAAATGGCACATTGAGCTGTTTAAATCAGTGGTTCTCAACTTTTTTGACTACAAGGGACCCTTTGTACAAGAGAATATTAAAAGGCCCTAATATCTAAGCTGATTTGTACCTTTGGTACTGATGTTGTAATTAAATTAAATAAACTCACATCTCTCACACGTTTTACATCTCTCTTTTTTAGTATTTTAATTAAGATTATGCTAATACGAGAAAATTGTAAATAATTTTAAGTCTTATTGGGGCACCAGGAAAGTTTGCAGAGTGGTCCCTGGGCCCCCGGTTGAGAAGCACTGGTTTAAATCTATGTTTGTTAGCTTGTCTTGACCCCTGTATGGTTTACCTATATTTTTATGTCCCTGAATCTTCTCCAGCACAGAGCTTTCCTTGAGATACCCGTAATCTCCACCCTGCGCGTCCACCTGAAACTCCTTCACTGCAGAACTCGCCCGGCCGGAGTTCACCCGGTACACCGAGGCCGAGACGCCCTGCCCCAGACGAGCCTGCACGTTCCAGATCTTTCCGTAAATCTCAAATACCACCGGGCTTGTCTTCTGATCCACGGCGTCTGGTGTCACCGCCATCGCCGGTGTGCTGACATTTGGATTGGACATTTTTGCATTGGAGCTAGAACTACAAGCCATGAGTAATATCAGTAATAATCGGAGTTAAATACTATCAGGTTTATAATAAGTAGTGTATGCTCCATTAGTTGCCCTTTGCAGAAACTTTATTTTTGCTAAACTGATCTTTGCATAGTGCTTTCCTGCAAGCCAACGTTTACAGCTAACTACCAACTGCTGACGAAGATGGATTCAAATGCCATATTTTAACGCAAAAGCACAAATTGGTCCGAAGTGCCGCACCATAGTCGGATCTTAAAGATCCGAAAAGCCGAGATGGCGCCTCAAAGACACAGCGGATCCATGAAACCCAGTTTTGGACCGAGCTGACAAATTCCTGCCACTGTTTTGGTGGCCATGATACCGGAAATGACGACATTGTTATTCAAAGTGTGTTTTCTACAGTGAAGTTTAAGTAATTAAGTATGATTCTAATATATATATATATATATATATATATTGCACTATTAATGCATTGCTCTTGCATATGCAAGATATCATCTAAATTTATATG
>NW_015666491.1:779129-788514 GCF_001515625.1 Sinocyclocheilus rhinocerous
TATATATATATATATTAATTAAATATTTCTTAATTTTTATCTTATTGACTATTGTTACATTTGGCTCTCCAGAATGTGCCTTCAAAATGAAAACTCCAACAAGAAAAACGTAGGTTATTCATCCCAGGTATTGGGCACTTTTTTGAATAGACTAAATGAATAAAGTCTGGAACAAAAAAATTCAATTGCGCTTTTATTTCTTGTCCAGCAAGACCAGGGGCAAGTTCAAGCTCAAACCGGTGTGCACCGTTTTGCTACGGTTTCCGTTTGAACGACATGTTTCCTGGAAACGGTGTGCAACGGGGTTTGAGATGCGTTTTCTCTTGTTTGGTGGGTGTGTCAAAAATGTCAGCCCAATCAGCAGCAACATGTATATAAACCACGCGGTATTAAAGAGACAGCTCGCACAATGTAATTAACATCCAAATAAATTCACAAGAGCAAGTATATTGTTTGCACATGCTTATTTACATTAAAGGCAAAATAACTAAAATAATAAGAGCACAAGTATAGATCTGGAACTTCTTTCAAATACCACCGGGCTTGTCTTCTGATCCACGGCGTCTGGTGTCACCGCCATCGCCGGTGTGCTGACATTTGGATTGGACATTTTTGCATTGGAGCTAGAACTACAAGCCATGAGTAATATCAGTAATAATCGGAGTTAAATACTATCAGGTTTATAATAAGTAGTGTATGCTCCATTAGTTGCCCTTTGCAGAAACTTTATTTTTGCTAAACTGATCTTTGCATAGTGCTTTCCTGCAAGCCAACGTTTACAGCTAACTACCAACTGCTGACGAAGATGGATTCAAATGCCATATTTTAACGCAAAAGCACAAATTGGTCCGAAGTGCCGCACCATAGTCGGATCTTAAAGATCCGAAAAGCCGAGATGGCGCCTCAATCTGTTTCACTGTTGGCTATGACTATATGAATGACAGCTCGTCTGTCTATTCACGGACTGCATAGAGGCAGTTAGACCCGCCCATTCGTCCGAAGGAGGTGGGGCTTGCCGGAACATGGAAAAGAAGCGCGTTTAGACTGGTTTGGTGTTTCCGTGTGTGTCCTGCCCTTTTTATACAGTCTATGGTCCTGCCACGTCAGTCTGACGGATGTCGGAGGAGGATCCCGGGCAGTGAAGGCTACGCTCTCAGGAGATGTAACCGTGTCTTTAGTCCTTTAGAGAGGGAAGTATTAAGTGTTCAGCAGCTGCACGAAAGGTAAGAATATTATGATGGTGTTAATTTTACCATCACAAAACATTTCGCAAGGTTTGGTTCAGTAGAGAGCTGTACTGTTGTCAAGAAGGCGGTCTGTCGACTTGAGTTTGTGGGCAAATGTGGGCTAGATATGGGTAATTCTTACGGGCTATTGCATCTATAGGCTGTATGTTTCTTTTTATGAATGCTATGACAAATATGGATACCTTGTTGTCAATAAACCAGGTGTTTTCATTCATTGATGTTGAACAAGTAGGCACAAGATGTATTGAATAAGACCGGTGGAATTTATGAGCAGGTGTGATCTTTAATCAGGAGTGTCAGACTTTTATCAAACTTGATTACTGTCCAGTAGGCTTTCAGATGGCCAGCAATGGTCTATGTTGTGTTCCAGCCAATCAAAAATGATGATCTTTGAGTAAAGGTAAAGATCACACCTGACCTTAGACTTGGTCTACCTCGAGTTTATTTGAGGCGTATTTTGCAGTATTAAACACGTATTTATACCGATTTCATGAGGCTCCGAAAATTCTTCAAAAAGAACACAAATAATGTCCTTCTCAGCTGCCATAGTTGCAACTCTTGCGTCATCAGAACAGGGTGTTCAACGCACCACCGTTTCCGTTTAAAAAACATTTTGCACCGTTTTTGTCGGGGCTGAACGCAGCCCTGATATCTGTTTCACTGTTGGCTATGACTATATGAATGACAGCTCGTCTGTCTATTCACGGACTGCATAGAGGCAGTTAGACCCGCCCATTCGTCCGAAGGAGGTGGGGCTTGCCGGAACATGGAAAAGAAGCGCGTTTAGACTGGTTTGGTGTTTCCGTGTGTGTCCTGCCCTTTTTATACAGTCTATGGTCCTGCCACGTCAGTCTGACGGATGTCGGAGGAGGATCCCGGGCAGTGAAGGCTACGCTCTCAGGAGATGTAACCGTGTCTTTAGTCCTTTAGAGAGGGAAGTATTAAGTGTTCAGCAGCTGCACGAAAGGTAAGAATATTATGATGGTGTTAATTTTACCATCACAAAACATTTCGCAAGGTTTGGTTCAGCAGAGAGCTGTACTGTTGTCAAGAAGGCGGTCTGTCGACTTGAGTTTGTGGGCAAATGTGGGCTAGATATGGGTAATTCTTACGGGCTATTGCATCTATAGGCTGTATGTTTCTTTTTATGAATGCTATGACAAATATGGATACCTTGTTGTCAATAAACCAGGTGTTTTCATTCATTGATGTTGAACAAGTAGGCACAAGATGTATTGAATAAGACCGGTGGAATTTATGAGCAGGTGTGATCTTTAATCAGGAGTGTCAGACTTTTATCAAACTTGATTACTGTCCAGTAGGCTTTCAGATGGCCAGTAATGGTCTATGTTGTGTTCCAGCCAATCAAAAATGATGATCTTTGAGTAAAGGTAAAGATCACACCTGACCTTAGACTTGGTCTACCTCGAGTTTATTTGAGGGAGCACGTACACAGAGTAGTTATCAATTTATGGGTGGGATAAGACGGGTAGATCTGCCAGGAGTACCTAAGGCTCTTAGATAATCAATGTCACTTTGTTTCTGCCTCTGTCCCATCACTGACTGATTCAGATCTAAACGAGAGACCATGGACACCAGCAAACTGGCTGAGAGACTCAATGAATCCGGGCAGTCTCATGTCCTCCAGTTTTGGGATCAGCTAAGCCCTGAGGAACAAGCTGAGATGATTGTTGACTTGGAGAGCCTGAACTTCATGGAGATCAATAACTTCTTTAAAACTGCCATGAAGACATCTGGGCAGAACTCGCAGGAGAAGGTGGACACCAGGATGGAGCCGGTGCCCCGAGAAGTTTTGGGAAGTGTAACCCGCGATCGTGAATGTCTCAAAGAATGGGAAGAAGAGGGTGAGTTCAGATCATTGTTTCACAGGTCTCCATCTAACGCAGTATTTTGCCTTACCTAAAAGAAACCACCTAAGGTTCTTTGCTGGTTTAAGTGGGTTTCTCAACTTGGCCAATTTGGAATTTAGCTGGTCAGCAAGTTGGTTTCCCAGTCTGACCAAGTGGACTGGCATTATACACAATGCCATTTTAAACAACTGCAAAAGCATAACAGATTATGTTTCATTTAATAATATAACCCAAATGTGATAGTAATTCTTATGTTTTTGTTGAGCAGAAACAAATGTTGCTAAGAAATATTGCACAACAAAACACAATGAATGATGCAATGTCTTCTCCGCCTAAATGGACCCCAGAGAACCATCCTTAGACAAATCATGACCCCCAAGAGATAAGAAATCAACAACTCAGGATTTCTGTCCAGAGCCTGTTTAAAGCCACTCTTGTTATTTTAAAAACATAACAATAGGTTTCAAATTTGAATAAACATTGTTTTGTACCAGTACTCCATTTTGGGCGAGGATGCTTCTAAACGGATTGAAAACATCTGGTTCTGGTTAGATTTGACGTAATTGCTTTACTGAAGTCATGTTGAGCTCATTCAGCATCACATCATCTTTAATCAGACTATATTACTGATACCCAATGATTTTTATGTGTGTTTTTTTTTATGTTTTATGTTATCTTTGTTCAATTCATTTTTTTAATAATTTAATATGATTGTTTTAACACTTCATTTTTTTTAATTCACATAAAAGTCATATTTTAGCATATTCAAGACGTGATGAAACATCAAGCATAACAGTAATTTATGTTAGATAAAGCGGGCCTCATAAAAGTTGATGATAATTGCCCTTGTTATCTGCAAATAATTAAACACAAACTGTTGCTTAAGAATCCAGACCATTTATACCCACAGCATCCATGTCTTTTCTCAGCATTGTTGAGTAAGTTTCATTTGTACATTATGTAGCATATTTCACATTAAGGACTCATGTAATGGGAGCAGTGACCTATGACAGTTTATTTCTTGAATTGTATGACATAGTTAGTATTAACACCTGTTTGCTAAAGTGACCTAACCTCCCATCATTCCACACAGGCCTGCGTTGTATATCAGAGAACAAAGTGGCAGTTCTTCTATTGGCTGGAGGTCAAGGGACACGGCTGGGTGTATCATATCCAAAAGGCATGTATGATGTGGGCCTCCCCTCTCGCAAAACCCTCTTTCAGATCCAGGCGGAACGCATCAGAAAACTGGAACAGCTCGCTGAAAAACAGCACACAAGGAAGTGCTGTATTCCATGGTAAGATGATCATTATGCATAATTTAAGTATATTCTGTTACAGTGCACTTACATTTGAAGCCGTAGACAACCCTTTTCAAATTTTCAAGGAAGTAGTTTGAGTCAATGATTGTTGAATCTAATTACTTGGATTACCAGACTTGTTTTGATCTTGAGGAAGTTTCTCCCCACTTACCATAATGCAAGTGACCTCGTTACATGGTTTAGTCAGTGTGAAATCTGGTTGACATAACACCAGCATGTCGTCCTGAGCAGCTAGGTCAGACCTCAAGAGAAAAATAATTTTTAGAGCCGATCTCTACCCAGCAGAATTGACCTCTGATACATGACACATGATGCCCTAAAGATCAGCTCTAATCTTAGCTCATTATTTAAAGACAGATGATAATACTGTGCCACTGTATGATCGCCGTAGTCATATGACAATATACTTTAAAGAACACCATAATATCACCATCATTTTAGCATATAAAATTTACTGTGTCCAGAAAAAAATGCTAATACCATCATACTTTTTTTTTTTTCTTTTTCTTTTTTATAAGTAATTTACCTCAGGCCATAGATGTGTGTGTGTTTTTAGAAGAAATTAATGCAATAAGTTAAACAAAAGTGACAGTAAAAACTTTATTTATAAAATTATGTTTCAAATAAATGCTGTTCTTTTGAACTTTGTATTCATGAAAGCATCCTAAAAAATGATGTATCACGATTTCCACAAAAATATAAAGCAGCACAACTGTTTTCAACTGTGATAAGAATTGATTCTTGAGCACCAAATCAGCATATTAAAAATAATTTCTAATCATGTGACACTGAAGACTGGAGTAGTGGCTGCTGAAAATTCAGCTTTGGAATCACAGGAATAAATTACATTTTAAAATATTAAAATAGATAATATAAATGCAGCCTTGGTGAGCAAGACTCCTTACAAAAACAATAGACTTTTAAACAGTAGTGTGCATTAAGCTAAGATTCTGTCGAGAGATTGGTCTTGCAATGACATGATCAATGTTTTGATTGATCAGGTACATTATGACAAGTGGCAGAACAATGGACATGACCAAAGAGTTCTTCATACGACACAAATACTTCGGCCTGAAGGAAGAGAATGTGTTTTTCTTTCAGCAAGGCATGCTTCCCGCTGTGGACTTTAATGGGAAAATTATTCTAGAGGGCAAAGGCAAACTGGCTATGGCACCAGGTAAGTTTTTAAAGCAAGGTTAGTATCTCTAGCTGTATAGATAGACAACTTCATGCAACCTCACATATGAGGCATGACTGAAAAAAATGTACAGCATGTTGCTGAATGAAACATTAAAGCCTCTTCAAGTAATCTGAACCACAGACCTTACTTTACTCATTAATCAAAAAAGACTTTGCTAAAAACCCATTAGAAATTTCCCAAAGAAACTCCAGGTTAAGTAGGCTTACAGTTAGCCAACAACGTGATATCATGACCGAAAAGCTTGCTAAGATTCATAATTAGAAATACCCAAGTGAATATTCAGCACTTATATTTGTGTTAATCTTCATATTCAGATGGAAACGGGGGCCTGTACAGAGCTCTGGGGACACAGAACATTATGAAGGACATGGAGACAAGAGGAATCTCCTGCATCCACGTCTACTGCGTAGACAACATTCTCGTGAAAGTGGCTGACCCTGCTTTCATTGGTTTCTGTACACTGAAAGGAGCCGATTGTGGTGCAAAGGTCAGTCCTTAACATATCCAGCCCTGCCCTTGCAGGTATTTCCTCTTTTATACATAATGCAAAAATCTTTATGCAAATACAGTTCTATTACGAATGCACCGCAAATAAATTTAGTTTTTTGTTTTTAATCTGTGTTTGTGGTCAATTCCCTGGCTCGGCTATTTTCTAGTAATTTATTGTGGAATTAAGTTCCTTGTCACATATTTCAAACAAAACTTGTTTTGTTAGTCCACTAGATGGAGCATCTGCTCAGAAAAAAAAACTGTATATACAGGAATTTACACTATTGTTTGGGGTCCTTTAAAAAAAATAAAAAATAAAAAATTTAAATGAAATTTTATTTAGCAAGGACACATTAAATTGATCAAAAGTGACAGTAACAACATAATAATACGCACGATTTCTATATCAAATAAATGCTGTTCTTTTGGACTTTCTATTCATCAAAGAATCATCAAAAACAATCATGGTTTCCACAAAAATTCAGCACAACTGATTTTAACATTGATAATAATAAGGAATGTTTCTTGGGCACCAAATCAGAATATTAGAAGCATTTCTGAAGGATCATGTGACACTGGAGACTGGAGGGAATGGCTACTAAAAATGTAGGATTTTGCCAGGAATAAATTACATTTTAAAATATTTTAAAATAGTTACTGTAAATTGTAATGTTTTTCACAATATTACTGTTTTTACTATATTTTTGATCAAATAAATAATAATAATAATAAAAAAAACGTACAGACCACAAACTTTTGATACTTTTTGATGATTGTTAAAATTGTTGTTTAATGATATTTACGTTAGGAATGTTTTGATGGGACCCTGCACTTAGCAGCACCTTCAAACAGCAATTTATTTTGGTTCCTTGGAGTGTAATTTCAGGTAACTTGTTCACATATGCTTTTGCAGACGGCGAACAACAACAGCAAGAAAGGGGAAAATACTTTTACAAGGAACAGTGGTTATTCTGGACATTTTAAATGGTCTCCAGTCAGGAGCTAAATTGCCTTTAAAACTCTTATATAACCAGCCTTGTGATGCAGGATACCAATTAATTTAGCCATTATTCGCAGTGTAGCCTCACAGTTTTTGACGTATTATAATGGTTATTATGATGCAATGGAAGCCAGATTGCTAGGTTGAAGCTGCTATCATGCATTACCGTTTACATGATCAGGAATGAAGATGTTTGTAACAATACAGATATATCCAATACAAAATGCTAAATATGTATCTGTGACTATTATTATGAAAAGATTCACAGTAGGTGTGTTCTTGTGAACCATTTACACGAGTGAAACTCAACATGTTCTTGTGTGACCGGTTAGTGACGTAATGACTTTAGTATTTCAAGGAATCTGGAAGTGCTTGTTTCATGGACCGATATTTCTGTCTTATCTAATTTTTGACAAAAGTGTTCTGCTCTGATTCTGATTCTTTCTCTCTGTTCTTTCTTAATGGGATTTTTTTTATGATTAGTTATTTCGAACAATTGGAAGTGAGGGATTGATTTTGTAATTCACAGTATGAAAAAAAATGCCTTAAATGCATCCTTTGAGTCTCAAACTGAATCATTAGCATACGATATGTGATTCATGAAAGTATTTGCATGTGATATTTAGTTCAGACAAATATTCAACAGCTGGTTTTGAATACTGAGCTCTCAGAAGCTGCTGGCAGTTAAACAGTTCCTGCGTGCCAGGGGGACGATGGTAAGAAAATTTGGACCCAGCCACCCCTCATAATTTCTGAAGCATGCATTTAAAGTGGCTTTAGCTCGAAGCCTCCCCCAGTGCTAACCCATCATCAACCGAGAAGTTTGTAATTTGTTACTCAGATGAATGGAAAGGGTTTTCTGCTTTTGCCCCTGCTGTAATTTAGCACAGACCTCAGGCTAACACAGCACACAGGAGTGTGTGGCCCATTCAAACACAGCAGCTAGTTTAGTACTTACACAGAAACGACATTACAGTATTGGTAGATTTGTCTTTCAACCTAAATTCCTTTAAATGTTAAAAAGACCTCTTTAACAAATGGTTTTAGTCTTGGGCTAAGTACTTCAAGTTGTGTATACAAGGTGTCGTATTGGACATAGTAGATTAACTCATGGACATTTATTGATTGGTGACCCAGAAAACTTTTACAGACCCAGAAAAATTTTACAATTTCTTTTAAAAGTAAATTTAAAGTACTTTGTTTTATAATTGTTTTTAATTTATTTATGTTTATTGTATTTTGTATTGTGTTCTACTATATTTCTAATGTATAATATTTGCCATGAAATAACCTGTGAAGCTGATGTGGCAAAAAAATTAAACTGAAACTGGGCTTAGTACTTAAAGTTATGACAAATTGTCAGCTGACATGTGATACAATCTTTATGACAACTGATAAACACAAGCTAAATCAAATTTAATCATTAACAAAAATTTACAGGGTTTGTTACGGTAAATTGTTCGTTTTTTTTAGATCTATTGTGTAATCTTGGCTGATATAACTATTGCCGTATATAGGGCTAGGAAAAATATAGGATTTATATATACAGTGGGTATAGAAAAGAATCACCCCCTTTAAAATAATCGTATTTTGTTGCTTTGCAGCCTGAAATGAAGACGGACACAGTTTTTGTTTTATCCAGCTGTATTTACTCAATGCAACTTATAACATCCAAGTGAAAGATATAACGCCAACAGGTCAGCAAAAACAAAAAAAAACAGGAATCACTTGTTGGATCACATCACATCCTTTTTGAACCACCTTTTGCTTTAATTACAGCCTTTAGTCTGTTGGGATGTGTCTCTAGTAACTTTGCACATCTGGACTTTGCCATATTTGCCCACTCTTCTTTACAGAACTGCTCAAGTTCAGTTAAATTTGATGGTGACTGTTTGTGGACTGGAGTCTTAAAGTCATTCCACAGATTTTCAATGGGATTTAGTCTGGGCTCTGACTAGGCCATGCAAGGATATTCACCTTTTTCTCCTTTAACCACTGTGTGGTCAGTTTTGCTGTGTGCTTTGGGTCATTGTCATGTTCCCATTGACAACTTTCTGGCAGATGGCAGCAGATTTTCCTCAAGTATTTGATGATGTTTTCATTTTGCCCCGTCCATTTTTCCTTCTATCCTGACAAGTGCTCCAGTCCCTGCTGCAGAGAAACACCGCCATAACAGGACATTACCACCTCCATGCTTTACTGTAGGAATGCTGTTATTTGGATGGTGAGCTGTATTGGATTTCCGCCAGACATAT
>NW_015666491.1:788847-804388 GCF_001515625.1 Sinocyclocheilus rhinocerous
CTTTAGTCTTTGCAACTTCAGGGATCTTATCTATGCACAATCAGCTTGTAACACTCCAAAGAGAAAGAATAACTTGAAATCACATCATATGACCCCTTTAAGGTGCGTTTTGGCAAAGCTCAGTCGTGACTGCATGTGGTCTTTCTTGAGGAGTAGCTTTTTTCTTGCAACCCTCTCATACAAGGCACATTTGTGGAGAATTTGTGATATCATTGTCACATGCACACAATGACCACTCATTGTCATAAATTCCTCCATTGATTGTTTGCTTCAGTTGCACTACTAAGAACTGAAATGCTTCAGGAAAGCTCTTTTCATGCTGAGCTAATCAAAATGACCACAGCTGATCAGAGTTGAAAGTTAAATGGCTTTGTGTGCCATTGAGAATGTAATTAGCTACATCTGATTGAGTTTACAAGTCATTTTTAGGAGTGGGGTGAACCTTTTTCCAACTCTGTGATTGTTTTTTTTTTGTTTGTTTTTTTGACATGTTGGTGTTATATCTTTCACTTGGATGTTATAAGTTGCATTGAGTAAATACAGCTGGATAAATCAAAAACTGTGTCCGTCTTCATTTCAGGCTGCAATGCAACAAAATGTGATTATTTTAAATGATTGTGAAGGTGATTCTTTTCTATGCCCACTGTATATATTCACGTTACATTACAACTGATAAAAATAAATGTCTATAAAAATAAATCACAATAAATAATGATCTAAGAAGTGAATTTAGGAATCAAATCATAATGTTACACTACCTTTCAAAAGTTTGTGATTGGTAAGTTTATTTTTATTTATTTATTTTTTTTGTATTCTTACACTCACCCAGGCTCATTTTATTTGATCATAAATGCAGAAAAATCATTAATTAATTAATAATAATATTTTTTTTTTTTGTAATTTATTCCTGTGATGGCCAAGCTGAATTTTCAGCAGCCATTACTCCAGTCTTCAGTGTCACATGATCCTTCAGAAATCATTCTAATATGCTGTTTTGGTATTCAAGTATGATATCCTGATATTATCACAGTTGAAAATAGTTGTGCTACAGATTACTTTAAGCACAAGATTATCTAAAAAGGGATCTAAAGAAAAAGGTATTGCATGTGCTGGAAGGTATTGAATACATTGATACTGACAAAAATTAAATGCATTCATGTTGTGCTGTTTCCAAACATTTATCTACCGATTCTGGCAGGTTGTGGAGAAGACCAATCCAACAGAGGCAGTGGGCGTGGTCTGTAAGGTGGATGGGCGTTATCAAGTAGTGGAGTACAGTGAGATTACCTTGGAAACGGCAGAGAAGAGAACTGCAGATGGACGACTTCTGTTCAATGCCGGCAACATAGCTAATCACTTCTTCACCCTCACATTCCTCAAAGAGATCGTGAGGTTAGTCAATCCTCAGAGTGCTTCATGCATTGTATGAGTCAGCTGTTAATGTCAGAGTAATTTTCAATTAATATTTTCAGTTTATTTTTGGCAAAGTATGTAGGTTAATTTTTGATTACTCATTCATGAATCACAGCTTTAGGAGCAATTTGATGATATTTTGTCGCTAGGCAATGACCTCCGTAACATATTAAACAGTACAGCTATTTATATGAGCTATTTCCAATGAGGTTTGCCTTCTTGTAAATACTAGACAGGATGGAGCTGACTTTAATGTGCACTGAGAATGAGGTAAAGTCAGAAGAGGAACATCTGCAGTTTTTGAGTGTCTGGTATTTTAAACACAGATGACTTTGCCAGACGTGTTCTCTTATTGTCATTTTTCAGAAATTTTAACTGAAAGAATATGCTTCACTTTTCTGTCCGTTACTGTCTGCCTGTCCATCGCTCTGTCTTTATACCTCTATATCTTACTTTTAGGATTCACGAGCCTCAGTTGCAACACCATGTGGCACAGAAGAAAATTCCCTACGTGAACACAAAAGGACAGCTAATCAAACCTGACAAGCCCAATGGGATTAAGATGGAAAAATTTGTCTTTGACATATTCCAGTTTGCCAAGTTAGTGTCAGGAATTTTTTTTTTACTTCTAGCTTTTATTTTTTTTATTTTTTATTTTTTTTGGATTCTAATTCAACATTTAAATTGTAACTATTATTTGAAAATCTTATACTCTGCTGTTTTTTGCTTTTCTTTTAAACGTTTCTTTGGCATAAGTGTTGCTTCAGGCATGTTCAATTAGTTCTAAGTTATTGAAACTTTTTTTGTGTTTGGCAGAACATTTGTGGTATATGAAGTTCTGAGAGAAGACGAGTTTTCTCCGTTGAAAAATGCAGACAGTCAGGATGGGAAGGACAACCCCACGACAGCCCGTCAAGCTCTCATGTCCCTGCATCACCGCTGGATCTTAAATGCAGGAGGACATTTCGTTGATGAGAATGGAACGCGTATACCTGCTATACCTAGGTGAGACGTGCACTCAAGAATGAAAATTCTGTCATTATTTACTCACCCTTGTGCTTTCCCAAACCTGTATGGTATTCTTTCCATGGAACACAAAATGAGAATTTTTAAAGAATTGTCACACAGCTATTGTCCGTATGAAGGATTATTTCAGTTTATTTTTCATTTCATTTTTTATAATTCTATTAATAATGTTTTATTTATTTGTTTGTTTAGTCATTTTTGGATCTTGACAGCAATTATGTAATTGTCTGTGAAAATTCTAATTTTGTGTTCTACTGCAAAAATACTAGCAGACAGGTTTGGACCAACATAAAGGTGAGTAAATGATAACAGAATTTTAATTTCTTGCTGAAATATCTCTTTAAACCCAAATTGTTGCGACTCTTGCATCGTTGTATACATTTCCTTCCCACCCGTGTTCAGTTTCACTCCCCTTTATCTTCAGTTATAGTGTAACCACACTATATTTCCTGTGTAACATTTCTAGACATGGACCAGCAGGGACAGTCACACCTGAAGTCAGCCAGAAGTAACTATTCTCACTGTCGTATGTAGTGCATGGTGATGGGGCTTCGCGCTTAGTAGATTCCGTGTAGCTGTTAGAGTTCAGTGGGAGAAGGTGTCCAATCCCAGATGGCCGTGGTAAAGGTTGGCATCTTTTAACCAGCTCTGACCCAAACAGCAGCTACTAACGGGCAGAATAATATGCATGATGGGAAATGGGCATCAGGCATGCTGAATGGAACAAGGCTGCTCATCACTATAACAATTAATCTGGTTTAGAAGCTTATAATCAAGTTTTCCTCGATTGCAAAATGACAGAAAATGGCACAATTTTTGTATTATGAATATTTAAATGTATTCAAAATGTTTGCACTGTGCATAAATTGATTGTGGTGATCAAAATTGTATCTAATGGGTGAATAATTTGTAGTAGAATTAATTTATTTTGATTACTGAAGCGAAAATATCTCTTTTTTTTATTATTTGTAAGTTTAAACAAGTCTTATTTTGAATTGATATAAAATCTAGCATTGGCTAAAGTCATTTAAAATCTTATAAGACATGCTTGGTCTGGAAATGCAAAACGTATTAAAATCTATAACTCATTTTGGTGCTCTGCCTATCACAGCTTGAAGGATGGGACAGACCTGCCAATCAAATGTGAGATCTCTCCTCTTGTGTCTTATGGTGGTGAGGTAAGAGGCATAAAGGCATATTTTAATCTGAATATCAATCCCAGAGTATTTTTTTATTTTATCTAATATATGGTTTAGGTGCAAGAACAAAAAAGCATTTTAGGCCTCGTACTCTACTTGCTAGTTCCTATTTCAAATAACTAATAGTCTCTCTTGTTTCCAAGGGGTTGGAGCATCTTGTGAATGGACAAGCTTTCCAGCCCACTCTGGTCATCGATGAGAACGGTGTCCACGAGCTTGTGAAGAACGGCCTGTGAACCTCGAGCCAGCTGCGGCATTGAAACCAGAATGAAGACTCTTTATCATTTTCATCTCACTTCCTGCCAGGGTGGAGGAAACCGTGAAATTCTTGTGCAATAAAATGAAGGAAGGGTGCCAGAAGGCCAATCACAATCAAATAATTTTATAATCAAACTATTTATTTTGCGAAGACTTATTTTTATATCAATGTGCAGTGCTTTTTTTTTTTTTCTAGAATTGGAACTTGTGAATTTAGCCATTTAATTTATATATAGATGTATCAAATGATACAGTGCTGTAGATTGCATGAATGGACACTGCTAAGATTTTAGGCATTCCTGCTTAATCTGTTCCACTCTCTGAAAATGTAGATGCATGTAAAACAAAGTTTGGTCTTCTCTATGGATGTCTGTTTGTGACAGGTATGTTTTTCGTCGAGAAAAAGTGAGTGAGAATGTGACATTGCATCAGACTTTCCAGCACATGGTTTAAGGGAGAGGTTCTGATTGGTTGGAATCTGTTGCTGCCACTTACAGTGCTTCAGAAAGTGTGCACTTTGAGACACCTTCTCTCTCTTTTACACTCTTCCTATCTCACTTTTCCGATTAGCCTTTGTCTGCACCGTTTCGGTTAGTTTGTGCACATCCATATATAAAATAATTTATCTGAATGAATGGTTGATTTGTTTGTTTACCTTAATTTCTGTATACTATTCTCAGTAACCATTTATAGGAATTCCTTGACTTACATTTGCTCAAGATGCATGGAAATCGGAGAATTACATTACATATAATTTGACATTTGAGAAAATTGCTGCAATTTTCGCATTCACATTAAAGCAGAGACAAATGCTTCCTGGTTTCAAGCATGTGATTAGTATAAACGGGCACCCTTCAAAATCTTTTTTAAGCATGGTATTTTTTTTTCTTCCTATTCGGGTAAATTGAATTGGCAATGAAAGTATCAGTTCCTGCCACTTAATTTGGTGAATTCTGAGAGGTTTTCATTGTACCCTAATACAAAAAAAAAAAAAAAAGCTGAATAGAGAAATGTTTTTAAACATTTTAAAGTGTATCTGTTTACATTTATCACATGGTTGATTCTGGGTAGTGTTTGTCTCATTGCTATAGTGAAAAATGGATAACCTAAATCCATCAATCTCAATCCCTGTATAAACATCCCACAAAGCTCGGAAATTAGAGAATAATTTATTGAAAATGAATGTGGAGTGTTGGAACCATGAGGATGTATTTAATGGAAGTTTTAAAACTAGGTTGCTTGCACAAATGTTGATTGTTCAAGATCAAATACAGACCATCCACAACCTGGATTTCTTTGTATCCGGTCACTTTTGTGCACTTGAGGAAGCTACATATATCCAGGCAGATGGTTCGTGCAAATAATGTACAGTCTGTGGCTTTGGATAATGACAAGTAATTCAGGGGCCATTCTTTAGGCTTTTAATTATGGTAAACTGTTTGATATTTAGTGGTTATCCAATTACGCAGTGTACAGATTTGTGTTTCTTCAAATCAGTGGAGAAATTGTATTGCTTTTTCTCCTGTAACAATAGTTCTGTATCGGTTTTCCATCTATAAATTATAATTAAATAGCCTGTTCCTAGCCAAAGCTAATGGTGAAAAAAAAAAAAAAATCAGTGAAAAAAGTTGGTACTGCTTTTCTCATTATCTTTCAGAATGATTTTCCTCTATAGAGACGGAGGAGGGATTTAAAGGGGAAGGCAAACTGAATTCAGAGATCTCACTAAGAACTTAAAGGGGTCATATGATGCTTTTTTTTAAGATCATTATTTTGTGTATTTGGTGTAACAGAATATGTTGACATGCTTTAATGTTCAAAAAACACATTATTTTTCAAATACTGTACATTATTGTAGGTCCTCTATGCCCCGCCTCTCTCAAACGCTTCGTTTTCTACAAAGTCCCTCCTTCCGACAAGCGCAGTCTGCTCTGATTGGCCAGCTGACCCAGTGCATTGTGATTGGCCGAACACCGCAAGCACTCGTCGGAAATGTAACGTCCCTTACCATAATCGCGAGCTTCATCTTTCAAAATAAATGTAAAGACAGCCTGAAAGGGGAACAGAGTCGCGTGACAGACACAGTGATGAAGCTGGTATGTGTTTGTGATGTGACCCCCTCTCTCTCTCTCTCGCTCGCTCTCACTCTCGCTCTCTCTCGCTCTCTCTCTCTCGCTCTCTCACGCTCTCTCTCTCTCTCTCTCGCTCGCTCGCGCACACACACACACATGATGCGCAAAACTCCGCATTTGAACAGTCAATAGCAAATACTTAAACTAATAACAAAACAGTAGCTGATTCAGAAGCGCCAGATTGTCATAGCAAAGTCAGAATTACCTCCTCTCCTAGGTTCATGAAACGGTCGTCCATAAAATGCATTGCTGTTCTGTTGTAAGTAATCTTAAAGATTCCTAAATGCATCTACTTTCGGAAGGCCAAATAAAGTGCTTTTGCTTTCGCCTAGAAACACACAGCGTCTCCCTGACATGGCTGCTTCAACACTAACTGCGGTTACTGAAACCACGCCTTCTTTCTTTGCGCGCACATTTGGGCGGCATTATGCAAATATTTCTACATAGTGAGGTAGATATGTGGGGGCATGTTAGAACGGGCCGTTTTAGGTGGGCGTGGCAGAGTCTTAACTTTGATAAAGAATATCTCTTTGGTTTTGAGACTTTAGTCTTTGCAACTTCAGGGATCTTATCTATGCACAATCAGCTTGTAACGCTCCAAAGAGAAAGGAAAACTTGAAATCGCATCATATGACCCCTTTAAGTTATATTGATGAATAATTCCAGAGTTACAACCAGATCTATCTGTGGTATCAGGTTCCACCCTACCTACCCATACTTCTCCAGGAATTAATACTTTTTATAAGCAGGATATAGGACAATAAATGCAAAGAAACGTACATAGAGAAAGGAAAATTCACTGCGTCTTTAATACATTTGAAATGACCAGTGAGAGCCAACATATGGCAAAGGAAAATAATATCATATGCACATTAAACATTCTGAAAGACATTATAAACTTAATATTTGCTGTCCTGAATTTAGCTTTTTCTAAATGCTGTTGGACTATACAAAAAAAAGAGAAAGAATATTCAAGAAAATCTTCTCTGATTGGCCTCAGGAGTCTGACTTAATTGAAACCTTCTGTATGGCACGAAGAATTCTGGGACTTTGGCATTTTCCCAAGAATCCTCAGAATGTTAGTTTTTTTTAGTCTCTCTCTCTCGCTCGCTCTCTCTCTCTCTCTCTCTCCCCCCTCTTGCTCTCTTTTTTCCCTCATCCAGTGGTGTCTTACATCAGCTTACTGTGCATGAGTGTGAGATCTGAAAGAGAACTTCGGAGAGAAAGAAAAGGCCTTGTTTTTGTCCTCCTGATTAGACATAGGCTACATTACTTGGAATTAAGAAATCCTTGGACAAATGGTTTGAAAACAGCAACCCAAGCAGTAAGTTTGCATGCTGTCTCTTCTTTGTTTCCTTTTATTTATTTTTTTAAAAGAAAGTTTGATAATTTCCTCTGTTGTATTCAAGGGAATATGTATATGAATGATTGTGATGGTTTTAAGATGATTTAATGTGTATTAGTGCTGTTCCGTTGGCTTTTTGTTAAACCTTGCGTTGGACAGCCACTGTTTGCATGGCAGACTAAAATAGCGGATAGCAGAGCGACTTGATCCAGTGAACTTTAGCAAACCAGCTGTTCTGAATTGACTGTTTTTACAAGGTAGCCATTGTATGTTCTGGCTTGTTAAATTTCACGCAAGTGTACTCAAAGTACTTGATTTTGCTTGGATATTATGCATTATTGTATTAGTTTCTCCTGCTGTTCCTCAGGACTGTCTTTCTCATGTTGCCTTCCTTTACTATGCAATGCAGCTTTGTAAAATGATAAAAGTGCCCCTTTTATAGTTGTCAAATTATGAATACAATATTTGTATTATAAAACTTCTCTATAAGTTAACATGAGGATGCTATTTCCTATTAATAATGAGTTTGAATGGTGGCTGTGATACACAAAAAATTAAAGTACAGTGGCTTAAATATTTGTAAAAAGTATTTGGACAGTTGAGCCTCACTTAAAAATATAATATTTGTAATATTTTGATACTGTTACATACTGTTCAAAATTATGCAAAGTACGCAAAGTATTTTGACTTTTTTTCAAAGTTAGTATAATCATCATACATTAGAAAGTTGGGTTACACTTTATTTTAAGGTGTCCTTGTTACAGTGTAATACATTTAAGTACTGAGTAATATTAATTAAATACATGTACTTACTATAGGGTTAGGATTATTTAGGGTTTGGATTAGGGTTACTTGTATGTAATTATGCATAATTAATTGTTAATTAATTATAATAGTAAGTACATGTAACGTGTAACAAGGACACCTTAAAATAAAGTGTTACCGGAAGTTGCACCTGTTGTTACTTGCTAGGACCACCTGTGTGAATTTAAGGTGAACAGACTTCATACATCCTTTAAAAATAACTTTGAGATAGATTGGTTTATGAGAGAAGCTCATTTGTTTGTCACTTGTTTTGACATTTTTAAAAGTGATTTAAATGTCCAAATACTTTTGGGACCACTGTATATCCTCCCACTGTGCAACTCAACCTGGTTTGTGTAGGACATGGTTCATAACCTCACTACCGGCATTACACAGTGATGACCTTTCCAAGACATCGACATATGATTCATCTGAACTACGTATGGTCAGTTTGTATACATCCTTAAATTTATGTAAGCATTTAAGAATCCAGAGCTTTAATTTGAGCCATAGCTGTTTTTATTTTTAATGCTTTGTTCAGCAAAATGCTGATCGGTGTATCAGGATACAGAATACAATTAACAATTAACATTTGAAGTAATATTACTTTAAAACATTATATATATATATATATATATATATATACAGTATGTAATTTAACTACCTGCCAACAGGGTGGATGAAGATTTCCAAGCCTTTATCATTGAAGATTATTCATTTATGCGTAATTCATGTGTAGTTTAGCATAGTGTTTGCAGATCTTTTGGGTGCGAGCAGGGTAAGGAGTAATAGAAATCCTGTATTACAATATCTTCAATATTTTTTAAACCACTTATCAGAGACCCCTGGAACATATTGCATAACACTGAATACCGCATTTTAAGCCAGGCCTATAGTAATGCATATAGTACCATATTAATGCATTTACATATTTTTGTGACACTTACATTGCAAAGATATCAATAATAATAATTATTATTGAGTTAAATGTGAACCATGTGGTTAAATGTGGACAGTGAAACCATTAAACCATTCTTTTTAACTTTAGATTTGGTTGCAGGTAATTTAATACTCTATTTATCACAGAAAAGATCAGAAAATACCTCACTTTTCTCACTGTTACATCGATGTAAGATTTTGAATAGGTAACAGAATATGTTTGTGTCCATATACCTTATACTTTATTTGTTCTCCCTCCTTAACCCGAAGTAGGCTGGATATACAAAGGGAAAAAAAATTGTATGCATTTTTGCATATAAAGAAAACATAAATGACAACTAGCAAGCAGATGATGCCATTTGCTGCAGTTGATTTATATTCTGTATTAGTAGGAGACTGTTTATAAATATATAAAATGTTTTTTATAATATAAATAGCCCTCATGATCATAAAAAAAATAAATATATATATATATATATATTTAAAGTTGATTAGCAAACAACTTTTTTTAGCACTCAGATCTGCTCTTTTGGAAATATGTTTCATTGACGTTTCAGGAAGAAAGCACCCACTGCTTGCACTGAGTCTTGTATGATTCATGCAGCACTTCGTAAACTGACTGTTGCTTTTCAGAAAGGAAATGGAAAAGGTTTTTTTCCACTGGTGAAATTGTTAGGTGTAATTTAAGTCAGAAAGCTCAGGAGAGAGTATATGTTGCATTCCAGTGTGTTTTGTGCAGGTGCACAGATGAAGTTCACAGAACTATGACCATTTGGACCATGTAGCTTTACACCATAAATAGCAGTCTAAAAAATTGAACTTGATATTCAACTCTCAAGAAATCTAACTGCTGACTACTTACTGCATTGTAAATCCCCAAAGCGCTGTTGTCTCACAAAGAGCATTTCACAAGATTAAACAGGCAAGACAACCCTTTTCTTTTTTTCATATACCTCCAGTAGCAAACTTTAATTTATACTGTTTGTGGCCCTTGATTGTTTTAATTATCTTATAGCATCGCTATGCAATTATGCTAACTGTAGAGTATATGACACCTTTGTTTAATAAGACAAAATGATATTTTTCAGTCACTTGTGCTGTTCTAAATAAGTTAAAGAAAAGTAGAAAACATTTACAAAATGTCATGATTCTGTAACATGTGTCGTTGCACTTGCATCTGTTTTTGCTATCACCTGGCTCTAATTTTGCTGGAACTGCCATT
This sequence comes from Sinocyclocheilus rhinocerous, assembly GCF_001515625.1. NCBI lineage: Eukaryota > Metazoa > Chordata > Actinopteri > Cypriniformes > Cyprinidae > Sinocyclocheilus > Sinocyclocheilus rhinocerous. The sequence continues at coordinate 799,186 of NW_015666491.1, forward strand.
TGATTTGGATTTATGCATTTCCATGAAAGTAAAATATCTGCAATGCTATGACTTTGCTTTAGGGAGGATTGAAAGAGGTTTCAAATGAAAAACACATGTTCTCTTCGTACCTAAATTTACAGGCGTGTGAATATCAGCCTGCATGGCGAATAAGATCCATTCACTCCAGTAGTACGTAGTATGCCAAATAATATGCACTGTTGTAGTTGTGCTAAATTCAGATCTGAATTACATAAAGCTACACTCTTCTCTGACTTATATTAAGCATAATGGTGTAGAAATCATTTTTACTCAGAAATTGCTAGTAAATTTCACAAACAATTACAAGAAAGGCAAATAACACGTTGAATTGAACATGAAATTCTGAAGTAGAAAAACTGAAATAGTGTTTTGTTACAAAACATACTCCAATAATTTTTTGTTTTATTGACGGCTTCAAAAAAAAAAAAAAAAACTTTTTACAGTGTAGAAATGTTTGGAAGAAGTTAGTGTCATCTAATCCTGAAGTTGCACAAATGCTTGCATCTCCAAACTGTGCAGGATATTGAAAAACATGATTGTGAAGATCACACTGTCGTCATTTTTGAAGTCTATGATAAAATCTTGACAGTTAATTGCAGTGAGCAGTGAAGGGAGGCTCTAAAGCATAACCGAAAGTGCATATAGTTGTCTTGAAAGAGCCCTTCACTGTAATTTTCTAGTTATTTGGTTGGTTAAGTGACGATCCCAGATCTTGGAAAGCTCTCACTTACAGGACCGCAAATTGAAACCAGATTTTGACACTGATGTGCAATGAGATTTAATTGAGGCCTTTAGATAATGTATGGCCTATCGGTCCTCCAATCTATATGAAGCTGTCATTAGCTTATCTGCTGTATTCTATAATGAGAGACTGGTTAGAGTTAGGATTTGTTTATGTTCAGAACAAAGTTTATAGGGAAGCTATTAATTTAGTTAAAACCTGCATAAACGGTTTTATTGTAAATTATTGTTAAAAATCTCAGATTTTTTGTAAAAAAAAAAAAAAATAGCATAAAAGGAAAATAATATAGTTCGCTAATATCATATAATATTCTATACTACATAATTATTTTAATGATTTAAAAATAGTACTTAAAATTGTGTAACTTTAATTTAATATGATATAATATAGATTATAATAGACTATTCTGTAATACAAAAATATAAATGAATATGTAATTATTTATTGACAAGATTTTGACACTTGATGTGTGATATTTAATTAAGGTCATAAGATATGACCTATCTGTCCTCCAATCTGAAGTTGTCATTTAGTTTATCTATATTCTATAATGACAGAATGGTTAAAGTTAGAGTTAAGATTTGTTTATGTCTAGAACAAAGCTTATATGGAGATTATTCATTTAGTTAAACTTGCATGAAATGTTATTTTAAATTATCATTAAAACCACTCATTGTTTGTTAAAAAAATATAGTATAGCTTCAATAATATAATATAATATAATATAATATCTAATTATTTTAATGACTTAACCTGATCTTGACACTGATGTGTTATGCTATTTAATTAAGACCTAAAGATATGATCTATCTGTCTTCAAATCTGAAGTTGTCATTAAGCTTCTCTGCTATATTCTATAATGAGAGACTGGTTAAAGTTAGAGTTAGTATTTGTTTGCCTAGAAAAAAATCTTATATGGAGATTTAAGTTAGTTAAACCTACAGTACATGAACTTTCATTGTTACATTTAGTATAACTTCAATGTAATATAATATAATATGCTGTAATATAAAAATAAAATAATATAAACATTTTAATGACTGTAATAAAAGCATCATATCAAATTACATTAATATGATACTACTGTATATATGCATCCTTTTCTGTCTGTGTCCATCCTGAAAAAGGCTGACCCCTGCTTTAAACATCAGTAGCATTCATGGCTCAAGCATCCTCGATGTGGCACTGGAAAAGTGCAGAAAGATGAAAGCTTTGCATCTAAAGTGCAATTTACTCTTTAATGCTGTGGTTTTCACAGCACATTAAGAAAATGCTTACCTGTAAAATCCATCATTCATCCCAAATGTTAATTTAACTGTTAAAATGGACTAGCTTCTGCATACATATTGAGATAGCTATGAGCCCCACTATGCATTTGAATTCAAAGAGCACACTGTGTCCTCATTGCAAAATCACTGACACTATTTTTGACTTTAATTTCCTCTTTCCTGATATGGGCCTCATGCTGTTTATGAGGTAACCAGGCTCAGTGCAAGGCCACGTTTTTATTTTAAAAGCAATCTTCACCTATTGCATGTGAATCATGTTGACTAAAGCGCCTAGAAGACGTAGTGTAATGTGTAATTGACTCTTTTTGCCAGGTTGCACTGAAGAGCCAGTATTGTGGTTTGGAATCAGCTAAATCCTACAATATTTACACTTAGAGGTCTCACAAGGGCCACGGCCTTCGTGTACACTATTGGCCCTCTGTACTGTCAGGTGTTGTGTTTAAAGGGGGCATAACACACACAGTGTCACTCAATCTCATGTTAATCTTGAGTACCTATAGAGTAGTACTGCATCCTTCATATCTCCAAAAAGTCTTTAGTTTTATCATATTTATAAAAGAAAGATACAGCTTTACGATTCTCTCCGGAAAAAGCCGAGCTCCTGGAGGCGCGCCGTGGGCGGAGCTAAAGAGTGACGAGCACTTGAGCTCCGACTGCCAACAAAACACAGACATTTGATGCAGTTTCTGCAGTTCTGAATCATGACCGGGATCTTTTATAGCTGGGACCGCTCCATCTTTCAGTATCAAACGATGTGCAAATCCAGCGTTGAACTGGGCCTTGTTTATAAAACATTCGTCATTGAAATGACGGGAACAAACACACTTGCGAAACTCTGTTGCTGCCCTGGAAAAACAAACTGCATCCACTGTTTACGTAACGCTGGGTTCTTCGGGAAGCTGAACAATTATCTTTCCCTTACAACCAAAAAAACACTTCTTTGGATTGGAGACATTCTTCCCGAGCAAGTCCCGTGCAGCGCTGCCGCCGGATGAAGCGCGATCTCGATCTTGCTCTCGCTCTCGTCGATGCGTGCGCGGGCGCGTTCTCCCGGGAGAAATGCCCATATAAGGAGTTCCACCCTCGTCTACGTCATGAAGAGCCACGATGGAAAAAAACTTTTTTTGGCACAGAAATACTCCATCATATGTCCAAATTGCATGAGAATCCAACTCTTTAACAGTGTAAGCAACTCTGAATGCATGAAACAGCATTGTACCCCCCCTTTAATAAGTTCCTTCAAATCGCTAATGGTTTCTCTTTAAATACTGTTATCAGATAAAAAGTTGTTTTACTGTGATTTTCTGGAATTATATTTTCTCAGTAATGGTATTCTAGCATGTTACTGAGAGTCTCTTTATGGTTAGAATCTCTAGGGTGATTGCTCATTGGGAAAACTGATTTCCCACCACAAAACTTCTATTAGATGAAACACGTTACTCTTTTTTTCTTTCGTAAGTTTTTCTTACTCTGGTTAATTGCCCCAATGAGAATTATACTTGTCAGAAGAAGCTTCCTTTTTATATACTTTACTATTCACAATACCTGTTTTTCTGAAGAAAAATGTTTCAGAGCAGCTGAGCAAAATAATCTGCTAAATTAATTTGGAATAAATATTTATAATGGCAGCTCTTATTGCTCTTTGCAAATCCCACAAAATTATTTCATTCCTTTTTTTCATTCTTTTGGACTTTACTAATTAATCGTCTAGTTAAAAACTAATGCAATGCTCTTGTGAGACTGTTATATTTTATTTTACATTGTACATTATTTACATTTTTCCCATTCAACCATTATGAGTAAAATTTCAGATAACTGTTATTAATTTACACTTATGCATGTCAGACAGTTTTAAAGTGACTTACAGTACAGTATATGTATATATACATTTTTCGAGTCCATGCATTCCCTGGGATTTGACCTATGACCTTTTAATTTCATAGCACCATTCTGTTCCTGCTATTCTGTTGTAATATGCATACTAATGTATCAAATATAAGCTTCTATATTTAATTGATTCAGTCAGCAGCATATTAAAGTCAACAAAACTTATTGGTTCCAGAAACACTTTACAATAAGGTCTCATTTGTTAACATTAGTTAATGCATTAAGTAACGTATTAAAAATTAATATAATATATTTAATATAATAATATACATTTAATATTAATATTAATATAATATTTACTATATTTGTGTTAATATAAGTATATTTGTTCATTGTTTGTTCAGAGTTCATTAATTAATGTTAAGTGGTGCAGCTTTTGATTTGAAAAAAAAGATTAGTTAATATTGAAATTAACATTAAATAAATGCTGTAGAAGTATTGTTCATTGTTAGTTCATGTCAACTTATGTTTTACAAATGAAACCTTAATGTAAAGTGTTACCAAGTTTCCATTAATAAACACTGTGTTAGCAGTACAAAAAGTTCATCTAAGATGGCAGAAGTGTTTTGTTTTTTTTTCTCCAGAATTCCATGTGGAATATCCCTCGCATTAAGCCATTAAAACAAATATACTAGGAAAAAAATCATGATGGATCTTCTTTGCGTTGATGTGGCAGATGCACTTTCACAGTGAAGCAGAGGTTAGATCATGTGGGAGATTTGAATCCTGCGTCCTGATTCCATTCCACTTTTCTAAGGCTTATGTTCCTAAGATGTATTATCTAAAATTTAGGGTTGGTAAAAAAAAATTATATTTTGGAAAGAAGTCTCTTATGCTTACCAAGGCTAGATTTATTTGATTAAAATACAGGAAGAAACTGTAATATTGTGAAATATTTTTACAATTTGTACAATATATATGACAATTTTAATATATTTTAAAGGGGTCATATGATGCGATTTCAAGTTTTCCTTTCTCTTTGGAGTGTTACAAGCTGTTCGTGAATAGATAAGATTCCTAAAGTTGCAAAGACTAAAGTCTCAAACCCAAAGAGATATTCCTTATAAAAGTTAAGATTCGTCCACGCCCCCCTAAAAAGCCTCGTTCAAACACGCCCCCACATGTCTACATCACTGTGTGGGAAGATTTGCATAACACCGCCCAAATGTTCACGCAAAGAAAGAAGGCGTAACTTTGATTATCGCTGTAGTATTGTTGCCACCGCCGCCATGTCGTGGAGACGCTGTGTGTTTCGTTGTGAAAG
>NW_015666491.1:804459-808504 GCF_001515625.1 Sinocyclocheilus rhinocerous
TACGGAGGACAAGGACTGTTTCCTGTGAGAGTAGACTACAATGCCAGTGTTCTGACAAGTAATGCTGACACAGCCTGTAAGTATGTTTTCATATTTAAAGGATTTGCCACTGATGATTCAAACGCGAGTTTTGAGCAGTGTAGAGTAGCGCTTGTTGTTTGTCGTTTCTCCGATCACAAATGCAGACATGGTTTTATGTTTATGTGGCGCGATGCAACGCGTAAAAAGACAGTATAAGTAATTATAATCAGTAGTTATGTCCCCCTGGATGCTACAAATGCCTCGTTTGTAATGGGTTTTATTGGTTTTGTCTCGTCGCACCGGGACACGGCATCACAGTATAGTAAGGGGTGTAACATTTCCATCACACGCTTGAGGTATTCTGCCAATCACAACGCACTGGATAGCTGGCCAATCAGAGCACACCTCGCTTTTCAGACCGATGAGCTTTGTAAAAATCGACACGTTTCAGAAAGGCGGGGCATAGAGGAGAAACAATAATGTACAGTATGTGGAAAATAATGTGTTTTTTAACCTTAAACCGCATAAACACCTTTCATTACACCAAATACACAAAATAATGTTCTTTTTTAGCAATGTCATATGACCCCTTTAAAACTGTAATTTATTCCTTTGACCTGTGGTCAAATCTGAATTTTAATCAGCCATTAATCCACTCTGTCCCATGATCCTTCGGAAATTGTTTTAATATGCTGATTTGGTGTGCAAGAAACATTTCTTCGATCAGTGTTGAAAACACTTGTGCTGCTTAATATTTTTGTAAGAAGCATGATGCATGATTTTCAAGGTTTGTCTATGAAAAGAAAGTTCAAAAGAACACTATTTATTTAAAATAGATTTTTTTGTAAGAATGTAATAGTCTTTAAAAAAAATACTGACCCTAATTCTTTGAGTAGTAGTGTGTGTGTTCCTTATGCTAAGTGACTACTTATACTTTTAATGCAGACTATATAAGTAATAATGTCTTCTTTGAAGTGTATGAAGCATGGCAAATGATTTAGAAAGCAGCAGCAGCATGAGCTTTCCTTTATAATTCCTTAGAGCCACTGGTAAAGTCATTTGAAACATTCCAAAGTGCTTGGGTGACACAAATGAGAAACTTTAACAGTTACTAAATATAATGTGCCAGTCTTGTCTGAAAGTCTGAAAATTTAAAAACCATCCATATTCTGAAATGGTTGTCTACTTTGTCTTCTCAAGTTATGTGATTAGGTCATGACAGCTTCATAATGCAGTATACCATAGCATACACACATTTCTGGTTTTAGAGACAAATCTCTTATTACTTTCCCCATTGTGCCCCGTCTGCCCGTGTCCCCTTGAATTATTCTCATCTGCCTCCTTGCAGAATCACTCAGTGTGAACACCATGAGTCGTGACATTTGAGGATTGGCCTCGTAGGACTGGTACCAATTTCAAACACAGCAAGCCCTTTAATCATATATTATGCTGTAAATATGTGGAGCACATATGAATGCATCAGAGGCAACCATCCAATAATTCCATATGTTTACTGCAGTCTCACTGTGACCTAGATCATCTGCTCTGTTCACACTTCGCTTGAAGTATGTTTTAGCATGAAGGTCATAAACTGAGGGACCGAAACTACCGCGTTTCTGTGCAGTACCAGAATACTTGAGGGACCTTTTGAAATACCTTTGAAAGCAATAAACTCCCAACATACACTGGCTGAGAGAATGAAAAATGATTGTTGGATTTTTTTGTACGTAGACCATTAAGGTACTGTACACCTCTGGTCAAAAGTTTGGAATAATTATGATTTTTTTTAATGTTTTTTGAAAGAAGTTTTATATGCCCACCAAAGCTGCATTTATTTGCTGCTTATGTAAATCCAGTAAAAGCATATTGTGAAATCTTATTACAATTTAACATTTGAATATACCTGTTTTGTATTTTAATATATTTTAAAATAATTTATTCCTGTGAAAATTCTCAGCAGCCATTACTTCAGTCATCAGTGTCACATGATCCTTCAGAAATCATTCCAATATGCTGATTTGGTCCTCAATAAACATTTCTGATTATTATCAATATTGAAATTTAAAAAAATTTTTTTATTAAACTGCTTAATATCATAGCACTTTATTTTGGATACAAATGACACATTAATGTCATCCATTATCAATATTTTCCAGCTTTACTGGACTGAACATGAACTTAAATTTAGTACCAACTATTATTCTGAAATTCAATATACAATACAATTTAATAATAAATACAATAACATTATGCAATATAATATTGTATTTGCAGTGGCATGAACTGATGATCTTCTGATATCTCTGAAATGGACTGTTAACAAAGTGTTAAAAGTGTTTAAAACTTGGGAATGTGACTTTGGGAAATGCTGGCAAAATAACACACCAAAGAATCCTCTCCCCACTGCACCATAACCCTGGTATGCACCGCTGCGAGTAATTGAGGGTCCTTGTAACCCAGGTCATGACTGCTGTTTCCCCTGTGTGTGGTATCCCCTCTGCTTGGGAGTTCACACAGAGGTTTGCAGAGTCACACGTGTTAACCAAACAGGGTTGTCCACATTATGATCAAGCACATTAAGAGGCGCTAAAAAAAATAAGAACTGAGTTACTTGTTTCTTTTTTTTTTTTTTTTTTTTTTTTTTTTTTTAAATATATATATATCTTGTTTAATTTGTTTTGTTTTGATTTATTTTTTGTGTTTTATTTTCTTGTTTTTTGTTTTTATTTAATTTGTTTTGTTTGTTTCTTTTGTTTTGTTTTGTTTTGTTCAGAAGCTGTGTTTAACAGTGACCTCAACGTAAAAAAGAATGTGGTTTAAGTTGTTAGGCATAATGCAGAGCCTACATATGCAAACATAGAGCAAAAATATTATGATTTAATTAACAATAATTCAATAATTTTTCCACCAAACAATTTAGTTGTTTAACAACAAGGGCAGCTCAGTCAATCATAATGAAGGATCAAAACTATCCATTTTATGAAATACAATAAAATTCATTCATTCTTAGTGTGGCAGATATGCCCAAATACTCTGTAATATGCATGAAGTACAAATACTAGTGGTCGACCAAGGTCACGTTAAACTTTATTATCATATCCTAAGGGAGTTCCTCTAATTAGTGTGCCTTATTACCGTAGTGAATGTTCAAAGAGTGTGTTGTATGTTGAGTCTATGATGCCTTTGATTGTCTTTTAAAACCTCTTTGAAATGCTCAAACTTAAATGAGGCAGAAGAGGCAGAAATCTGCCTGATGATCACACGTTCATATATAGGGCACTCCTACTTCAATCCTGTGAGGAGAGTTTTGTTTGGCTGATGATGAAGACTTTTCCTTGGCTTCTTAAGGCATCCTGCAGAGATCCAAAGTAGGGATATGCCGGTATCACATTTTCATGTTGCGATTAATTGCTTATGCTTTTATCACGGTATACGGTATTATCACGGTATTGAAATTTAGTTTTAAAAAAGTGCTGTCATAATACAGTATAACAGGTTTAATAACTTTTTTCTTATAACAAAAATAACTGAACATTTAAATGCAATAAAGCAATACAGAAAAATGTATAAAGTTAAAAGTTTTACACAGATTAAAGTGCAAAAGAACTATAAAGACCAATAGGTATCACTTTACAATAAGACCTCATTAGTTAACCTTAGTTAATGCATTAACACTCACAATGAGCAATAGTTGCATTTGCTACAGAAGTTATTAATCTCTGTTTAAAAAATACAAGTCTTAGTTCAGGTTAGCTCATTAAATAACACAGTTGCAACTTTCAATTTTAACAACGTGTTATTAAATATTATAATTACCTAAGATTAATGAATGTTCAGAAGAATTTTTCATTGGCAGTTTGTTAACTAATGAATTAACTAATGAAGCCCTAATGTAAAGTGTGACCGAACAATAAAGAATCAAAACACGTTCAAACAATATCTAGGGCATGTTGTAGTCCAGATTAAAATGTAAAAAAAAAAAGAAAATAAATAGCCTATTAAGTCTAAATATGTAAGTATTTGG
>NW_015666491.1:808585-809162 GCF_001515625.1 Sinocyclocheilus rhinocerous
AAATTCTGAATAACTTGTAATATATAATTATTCACGGTATTTAGAAGTGCCCACGATAACAATATCGTGCATATTCATTACCGTGATATATCGCATTACCGAATACCGGCACAAGTCTAATCCAAAGTCACATTTGTCCCTTTAAGCTGAACTTAAATAGCTTTGATAAATGTGCATGCTGCTGTTTCAATTATACAATGTACAAAACAAAGATTGGTTAGTGAAGACATAGTTACTATAAATATTTACACTTTTACAATTTAGCACTTTATGGGTTTACAAGATTGGTTGTAATTAGTAATAGACATGTAATTAGAATGTACTCTTTTCCGTTCAATTACAATGAATTTGCAATATAGCACACAAGTAGTATGGACCAACTTTTATATAGTTTTCATATAGTTATACAGAATATAGTTTATCTAATAATCTAGTTGACTAATAATTGTACGTCTCTTTGGATAAAAGCATTCACTACATGCATAAACGTAATGTCATTTTTGCATCTCATTTGAAACATGAATGAATGATGCATTTATATAGCACTTTATTGTGTATTGTTGTACACCCAAAGTGC
>NW_015666491.1:809571-810924 GCF_001515625.1 Sinocyclocheilus rhinocerous
ACCCAAAGCGCTTTACAATCATATGAGGGGGTCTCTCCTCAACCAGCACCAGTGTGCAGCATCCACCTGGATGATGCGACGGCAGCCTCAGTACAACGGCGCCAGTGTGCTCACCACACACCAGCTACAGGTGGAGAAGAGAGAGAGTCATAGAGCCAATCAAGTGGTTGGGGATTATTAGGAGGTCATGATTGACAAAGGCCAGGGGGGCAATTGACCAGGACACCGGGGTTACACTCCTACTCTTTACGAGAAATGCCATGGGATTTTTAATGACCACAGAGAGTCAGGACCTCGGTTTAACGTCTCATCCGAAAGACGGTGCTTTTTGACAGTATAGTGTCCCCGTCACTATACTAGGGTGTTAGGACCCACACAGATCACAGGGTGAGCACCCCCTGCTGGGCTCACTAACACCTCTTCCAACAGCAACCTAGTTTTCCCAGGAGGTCTCCCATCCAGGTACTGACCAGGCTCAACCCTGCTTAGCTTCAGTGGGCAACCAGTCTTGGGCTGCAGGGTGATATGGCTGTGGCATGAAAACTCCTTTTACCATTCTTTGTAATTACATGCAAAATGACTTTTAAAAGAAAGTCAATTGGGTTTTGAATGAATTGAGGGTGAGTTCATATGATGATATTTTTGAATCAATTATTCCTTTAATTTTTCATGTTACATAACCCGTCACGAATCATGTGTTGAGACTTTTTCAAAGAGCCAGGAGAGTCATGCACAGTCAAAAGCAGAAGTGAGTAATCCTGCGCTTGTTTACAATCCAGCATGTACGTCTCATTTTCTCCATTGCAATTAAAGCAAATTGTTTTAGTCTGAGGCATCTGTCTTTATAACGCTAAGTATAGTTTACTGAATGAAATTGGCATGTGAAATTTAGTTTTGTACAATATATCCTGACATTACAGACCCATAATTATGTGTCATAAGCAATTCTGTTGTTCACTGGTGCTTGAGAACTTAAATGTTGTGTAATAATAATGTAGTACGAAATTACTATTTCATAGTATGATCAGTTAAGGTGGGAGTGATATTTTGACTGAACTGGTCATTCCTATTGGCAATAACCCTCTCTGAGGTAACATCTTACCCACAGTCAGACACTCCACATCCCCTGGTAAGTTTTTATTTTTTTTGGCCAGAAACATATCCTATACAATACAAATGCATACATGAATGCTCGGCCAATGCATTCCAAGTGTGTATCTCATTAAAATCTTATTAAAATATGTAGTCAGAGCTTTTGTGTTCCTCTGACGGCACCAAAACACAGTAGCCTACTCAAGAAGGCAATAGCTACCAAATGCTATCATTCAGATTGATGTTTAAAGCTGAGAATGT
>NW_015666492.1:0-100 GCF_001515625.1 Sinocyclocheilus rhinocerous
AGTGAGCTGGCGGTTTTCCCCCTCTCTCTCTAACGTTACCTGCTGAGCTGCACTGATGCAGACACGTTCATTTGATTTGGCGCTTATGCTTCCAACTCTT
>NW_015666492.1:258-862 GCF_001515625.1 Sinocyclocheilus rhinocerous
GAGTAATATAATATTTCTTTCAGCTCTGCTGCTGCATTGAGCTAAAACATTAAGTGGCAAGCTGTTTTAACATTAATGCTATAATGGCTCAGGTTGTAGAGTTGAGCAGACGGGTTTTCCTATCTCTCTCTCTCTCTACTTCTGCGCTTCACTAATGCAGGCACGTGCATTTGAATGGGTGCTTACGCTTCCAGCTCTTATTTCGTGTACTGCTTTTAGGCGCAGACTCTAGGAGTCCTGCAGCGGATGTTTGTCATGCATTATGGTCTTGGCGCTTCATGCTACCAAGCATTAGTCTGCCCGGCTGTTAATTTTTCTTTCAGCTCCGCTGATGCTTTGAGCTGGAACAAATCAGTGGGCGCGCTCACATATCTAGAGTAAATTCCTATGGAAAGCTGTTTTACACCTAATGCCATAGTATATCTAGAGTAAATTCCTATGGCAAGCTGTTTTACACCTAATGCCATAGTGACTCGGGCTGCAGAGTGAGCAGGGTTTTTCCTGTCTCTACTCCTGCAGTGCATTAATTAAGGCACGTACATTGATTTGGCACTTACGGTTCCAACTCTTGTTCATGTGACTGTTTTTAAGCACGGACTCCACA
>NW_015666493.1:0-466 GCF_001515625.1 Sinocyclocheilus rhinocerous
CCAGATGTTCGAATTTGTGCAAAGCATTTTATGGACGACAGTTTTGTGAACCTATGAGAGGTTAGCTTTCAACTTTCAAGGCTACAAACTTTGCACCCTACAAGGCTAGACAAGGCTGGCTGTGTTAAGAAAAAATCTAAAAAAATGTGGCTCATGTTTATAATAGTAATCTTTGTGGGAAAACTCATTCAAAATAATGTAATCATCAGGTTTTAGTCAGGTTTCTGTCAAACAGTTTTAGCCAGGTTTCTCTCAAACAGAGCACATCTAGGTTATGATCAGTGATCATATCATTTACAAAAAGTGCTTTCGTAGAAAGGGACCTGATATTCAATAAGCCAAGCTTTATCATTTGTTTATACGTATTATCTGGTTTTTATTTGTTGAACATCAATTAAATTGTTACTCTTAAATTGGTTTTGACATTTTTTGTATTTTCTAGTTCGGGGAACAGACACAGTCTCTA
>NW_015666494.1:0-4613 GCF_001515625.1 Sinocyclocheilus rhinocerous
CAGGGTTGTTTGGTTTAAAATATATTATACAGACATACTGGTAAATAAAAAGGGGGGGAAATAAACACATACATTTCCATCTTATCACAATGAAGAAAACAAATGACAAAGTAAATGAATACAGAGAGCAATTGTGGCTCGCTTGCTGGAATTCAGGCACAATTTGAGCTTTCCTTGTTTTGTTTGATGAACATATTTTTGTACGAGTGTGTGGAGTGTGTAAATGTTTAAAATCTTGTGTTCTTGAATGAATTGAATCTGTCATTAATAATAGAGCAGAATAGTTTTCCGAGGTTACTGCTCACTGTGATGCCTCTATAATTATTTGGGTCGTACTTCTCACCTTGTTTAAAAATTGGGGTTATCACGTTCTCTTTCCAGATCTCAGGAAAGTGTCCAGATTTTAATAAGAGATTGAATAGTGTCAGGATAGCAGCTCTCAGTTTGGGGCTGCTGTGTTTCAGCATTTCATTAGATATTCCATCCAAGCCACTTGATTTCTTATTTTTCAGGGATTTCATCTTCTCTGTCAGTTCAGATAATTCTATGGGCTTGGTCTAAACAAAGAGCAGAAGGGCTTATTGAAAAAAATGCAAATTCATTCTCTGCCAGCAGGTGGCGCTTTTCGCCAGGAATAGCCTATAGCCGTTTCCCCAGTAACCGTAGTAAACAAAGCAGCGCAGCACCTGACTTTTAAACTTGCAGCGCTCACATTTAATCAATTAAACCATAGCCTTTTGAAGTTATGAAGTTTGAAGTTATGAAGTTAATCTCTGTTTAAATCTAGATTAAAGACACATCTCTTTGGCCAAGCATTCAAATAATGCATCTCATAATCTTGTACTGCAGTTATATCTGATCAAATGCACATTATTATTCTTTAGTTTGGGTTAAACAAATCAATTTAGCTTGGTTGGAACAGCAGCTACGCTAATTATGTCTATTTGTTTCTCTGTTTTTGCCAAGGGATTGACATCCCGTGGTAACTAGGATTTACACAAGCTTCAGTCTGGATCCAGAACACCTGAGAAGAGATGATGCCAACCCCTCAGAGGACCTCAGATGATGCCAACCCTGAAACAACACACCAGATCCAGTCTGTATCCAGATCAGATGGTCACTGCAGTCACCCGGATCCAGTACGTATTCAGACCAGATGGTGGATCAGCACCTAGAGAGGACCTCTACAGCCCTGAAAGACAGCGGAGACCAGGACAACTAGATGAACACCAGATACAGATGTTATTCCCCTGTAAAGACCTTGCCTCAGACGACCACCGGGACAAGACCACAGGAACCAGATGAGTCCTCTGCACAATGTGACTGAAATTGAACTGCTGGTTTGGTCTGGCCAGAGGAGAACTGGCCCCCCGACTGAGCCTGGTTTCTCCCAAGGTTTTTTCTCCATTCTGTCACCGATGGAGTTTTGGTTCCTTGCCGCTGTCGCCTCTGGCTTGCTTAGTTGGGGACACTTCATTTCCAGCGATATCGTCGCCTTGATTGCACAGATACTATGATACTATGAACTGAGCTGAATGAAGACATCACTGAATTCAATGATGAACTGCCTTTAACTGAAAAATGAGTGTTTACTATTGTCATTTTGCATCATTGACACACAATTTTCCTAATTAATGCTGTTCAGTTGCTTTGACACAATCTGTATTGTTAAAAGCGCTATATAAATAAAGGTGACTTGACTTGACATGAGGAGATCACCATTACCCATCCCTCCCTTTTCTAGTGTGTTCCAGGTTATTTAGTTGGGAGGTCAGATGTTTTTGGGCGAGGGTTGGTTCGTTTAGTTTTCTGAAATGTTCAGTCCAGATGTTTGGGTCATAGATGGGAAAGTGTTGGGCCTCTTTGGATTTGTCTAAATTGTTCCATAAGTCCCAAAAAGAATTTGGATCGACTTCCTGCACAATTTTGTTTATTTTTATCTGATCAGTTTTCTTCTCTATTAGCAGTGACTTGTATATTTTAAGGGTTTGTTGATATGTGGCTAGTTTTTGTTGGTTTGCCGGGTCTCTGTGTCTTTTATTTGATAATGATCGTAGTCCTTTTCTTAGTTTTTGGCATTCTTTATTGAACCAAGCATCTTTAGCTGTTTCTTTTTTACATCTGTAATTTTTCCTTTGGTCTATATCTGTGATGGCGTAATCATTGTTATTCCATAACAAAAAAAATTATTACTCCCTTTCAAATTAGTTTTTTAACTCTTATGGAATCTTTTAACCTTACACAGTGGATAAATGAGCCCACCCATCTACAAGGGCACACTTTGGACCTAGTGCTCACTTATAGGCTTTCTATTTCTGAGCTTGAGCTTTCTGATGCAATTATCTCTGACCACAAGCCTATTTTATTCTCTTTGTCACTGCCAAATCTACCTTCTCCATGTGATGTTGTTAAGCTGTCTCGGTCTTATTCCTCTCAGTTCCACCTGGATTTTAATGTGCCTTTTAATGAACTGAGCTCACAGTTGTCCTTGGACACATCACTTTCTGATCTGAATGTCGACCAACATTTTGGGATGCTAAATAATGTATGGATGGACATTTTAAATGTGACTGCTCCTCTCAAAATTTTTAAATCAAAACCTAAATCTGAAAGGTGGTTAACTCCCGAAATTCACTGACAAACGTGCAGAAAAGCGGAGCGAAAATGGAAAAAGGATAGACTTCACTCTTCACATGAGGTGTATAAGTCTTCTCTTCTGACCTACCACACTGCTGCTAAGTCTGCAAAGGCAGCATATTTCTCAACAATCAAAATAAGCCAACAGTTTTGTTTTCTGTCATAAATGCTCTCTTGAATCCTTCTGTCAATTGTATACCAAATCCCTCAAATGAACTATGTGAAAGATTCTTGAGCTTCTTTTCTGAAAAAAATGTAAATTTAAGATCTCAGGTAATCCTGTTTTTGTTGAGGTTTCCCAGTCATTATCTGTATGGGAGAACTTTGATCCCATTTCTTTGCAATTCCTCACTGAAATTATTAACTCCCTCAAAACTTCGTTCTGTCCTCACGATGTAATACACCCCCGGTATTTTAAATTGTTAATTGAGTCTGTTGGTCCTGCTTTACTGTCCCTATTGAACAAATGCTTATCTATTGGTTCGGTTCCTGCATGCTTGAAATTGGCCTCTGTTACTCCTTTGCTCAAGAAGCCTTCCTTAGACTGTTTTGAACAACTACCGTCCAATTTCTGTGGTCCCTTTTATCTCTAAGGCACTGGAAAAGACTGTGTTGTGTCAACTACAATCTTTTCTAAGTACTAACCACATCTCAGAAATCTTTCAGTCTGGTTTCAAGCCTTTCCATAGCACTGAGTCAGCTCTGCTGAGAGTGTTAAACGATATCTTAGTTGCTACCGATTCAGGTGACTCCGTGATTTTAATTCTCTTAGACCTGACTGCTGCCTTTGACACTATAGATCATCAGTTGCTCATGTCTAGATTAGAATCTTATGTGGGGCTAAAAGGCTCAGTCTTGAATTGGTTTAAATCTGTGAGTCATTCCACGAAAACGGTACGATTTGAGTCCCTCTGACCTTTTTAAGTGTATTTTATCTATTGGGTCCCCAGAATCTATTTTTAAAAGCTTTTTGTATTAATTGAAATGTCTCCTTTAATAAGGTTAAAAAACATGACATACATTTTATCTTTATATTAGAAATGATCTTGTTTTTTTCAGTTGACACCACCTATTTTGTCATGTCCCTCATGACCTTCTATGAAAGTGTACTTGGGATATGAATAATAAAATTAGAAAAAAGTCCATACATTTTGCCATTCTTATAAATATCTATCTGTGCTTTTTTGCTGGTCATGTTTTTTTTCTAAGTAAATTCATGATTATTCATTAAAATCATATTATTTAGTTCCGTACCTCAGTAATTCCCTCAACACCGTTACACAAATCATTATCCCCCCATAAAAATTATTAACTGATCCTTATGTGACATCATTAACAGGAAGTGACATCATATAAGTCTTCTGAACAACATTGTGGGCAGACATAGGCAAGTTCCCACCTTCTTTTATAACTATAACTTATTAATATTGTGATATTGTGGTTGTCAAGCTTAACGACTCAACCCCGTTACATCAAATAAAGATAGATATCTATTACTTGTGAAAATGATCTTTGTTATTTCAACAATATACATGATTTCTTAATATCATGCATGCCATGTGTTCTCCTGTTATTCACTACATTTAGAACAGTGGCCATTTTGAGCAAAAAATCACAACCCCGTCACACTCAACCCCGTTACTTATTTGATCATAACGAAGTTGTGAGATTGTGATGGGGTTGTGTTTTTAGCACTTTGGTTCTGAAGTTATCCAGAAATTTAAATGAATTATTATATTTGATCAAGAGTCTTATACCACATGCATATGTTGAATGTAGTAATGTCCATGTTAAAGCTGTGGCACATGTGTGGATTTTCACATCTCAGTGTTAAGTAAATTGCTCTGAAAGAATGTTTGATTTAATGATATCAATGATATCATCTATTAGTACCGTGCGTGCCTAAATGCTGATCCTGAAAAAAGGGAGAAATATCTGCAGAATGAATGCCAGGGATGGAGAAAAAATGTAGGAAA
>NW_015666494.1:7794-17043 GCF_001515625.1 Sinocyclocheilus rhinocerous
GGGCTGCGTTTCCCAAAAGCATCGTATCGTAGACCCATTGAAACAATCAACTTAGGCTTACGATGCTTTTGGGAAACGCAGCCCTGGTTGTTTCAAACTTATTTCACTAAGAGTAACGGAGACTACATGCTTCTGCAAACCTTCAATGCTGCAGAAAGTTTTCTGTACCATTCCTCAGATCTGTGCCTCGATACAATCCTGTCTCGGAGGTCTACAGACAATTCCTTGGACTTCATGGTTTGGTTTGTGCTCTGACATGCACTGTTACCTGTGGGACCTTATATAGACAGGTGTGTGCCTTTCCAAATCCTGTCCAATCAACTGAATTTACCGCATGTGGACTCCAATCTAGTTGTAGAAACATCTCAAGGACGATCAGTGGAAACAGGGTGCACCTGAGCTCAATTTTGAGTGTCATGGCAAAGGCTGTGAATACTTATGTACATGTGATTTTTTTTGTTTTTTATTTGTAATAAGTTTGCAAAGATTTCAAACAAACTTCTTTCACGTTGTCATTATGGGGTATTGTTTGTAGAATTTTGAGGAAAATAATGAATTTAATCCATTTTGAAATAAGGCTGTAACATAACAAAATGTGGAAAAAGTGAAGCGCTGTGAATACTTTCCGGATGCACTGTAGATGGGTAAAAGGTCTTGAATAAAGGAATCTGGTTGATGGCTGCCAAGACGGCGAGCAGCCATCAATCGGATGTTTTTTCAGTCAGTAAACTATCACATACAACCTAAACAACTAATAGAACTTTTATTACCTACACTTTTAATTTTCTAACACTCAGCCTAGTCCTTTTCTTACACTCTTAACTGCTCATTGCTCTACCTTGAAGATCCTGGACATGGATACTGCTCTGGGGCATGATCTGGTGGTTAAGTGGTTAGGAGTGGTTAAGTTCCTCAGTGCTTCTCTCCTCTCCTTGCTTCTTTTGTAAGCTGCTCTCCACTTTCTATGCTTCAGCCGCTGTTGTCTTTCACTTAACTCATTGATTCCTTTTTTTTTTTTTCCTGTCTCTACATTTTTTCTCCATCCCTGGCGTTCATTCTGCAGATATTTCTCCCTTTTTTCAGGATCAGCATTTAGGCGTGCACGATACTAATAGATTTTTAAATTGATATCATTAAATCAAACATTCTTTCAGAGCAATTTACTTAACACTGAGATGTGAAAATCTAGGCAGAACACACATGTGCACACACACAGCTTTAACATGGACATTACTACATTCAACATATGCATGTGGTATAAGACTCTTGATCAAATATAATAATTCATTTAAATTTCTGGATAACTTCAGAACCAAAGTGCTAAAAACACAACCCCATCACAATCTCACAACTTCGTTATGATCAAATAAGTAACGGGGTTGAGTGTGACGGGGTTGTGATTTTTTGCTCAAAATGGCCACTGCTCTAAATGTAGTGAATAAGAGGAGAGAACATGGCATGCATGATATTAAGAAATCATGTATATTGTTGAAATAACAAAGATCATTTTCACAAGTAATAGATATCTATCTTTATTTGATGTAACGGGGTTGAGTCGTTAAGCTTGACAACCACAATATCACAATATTAATAAAGTTATAGTTATAAAAGAAGGTGGTAACTTGCCTGTGTCTGTTCACAATGTTGTTCAGAAGACTTATATGATGTCACTTCCTGTTAATGATGTCACATAAGGATCAGTTAATTATTTTTAATGGGGGGAGAATGATTTGTGTAACAGGGTTGAGGGGCTACTGAGGTACGGAACTAAATAATATGATTTTAATTAATAATCATAAATTTACTTACTAAAAAAATATTACCAGCAAAAAAGCACAGATAGATATTTATAAGAATGGCAAAATGTATGGACTTTTTGCCATTCTTATAAATATCTATCTGTGCTTTTTTGCTGGTAATATTTTTTTAGTAAGTAAATTTATGATTATTAATTAAAATCATATTATTTAGTTCCGTACCTCAGTAGCCCCTCAACCCTGTTACACAAATCATTCTCCACCCATTAAAAATAATTAACTGATCCTTATGTGACATCATTAACAGGAAGTGACATCATATAAGTCTTCTGAACAACATTGTGAACAGACACAGCCAAGTTACCACCTTCTTTTGTAACTATAACTTTATTAATATTGTGATATTGTGGTTGTCAAGCTTAACGACTCAACCCCGTTACATCAAATAAAGATAGATATCTATTACTTGTGAAAATGATCTTTGTTATTTCAACAATATACATGATTTCTTAATATCATGCATGCCATGTTCTCTCCTCTTATTCACTACATTTAGAGCAGTGGCCATTTTGAGCAAAAAATCACAACCCCGTCACACTCAACCCCGTTACTTATTTGATCATAACGAAGTTGTGAGATTGTGATGGGGTTGTGTTTTTAGCACTTTGGTTCTGAAGTTATCCAGAAATTTAAATGAATTATTATATTTGATCAAGAGTCTTATACCACATGCATATGTTGAATGTAGTAATGTCCATGTTAAAGCTGTGTGTGCATATGTGTGTTCTGCCTAGACTTTCACATCTCAGTGTTAAGTAAATTGCTCTGAAAGAATATTTGATTTAATGATATCAATTTAAACATCTACAGACATCTATGAGTATCGTGCACGCGGCACGCCTAAATGCTGATCCTAAAAAAAAGGGAGAAATACCTGCAGAATGAACGTCAGAGATGGAGAAAAAATTTAGAGACAGGGAAAAAGAAAGGAGTCAACGAGTTAAGTGAAAGACAACAGCGGCTGAAGCATAGAAAGTGGAGAGCAGCTTACAAAAGAAGCAAGGAGAGGAGAGAAGCACTGAGGAACTTAATAACCACTCCTCCACAAAGTCCAGATCATGCCCCAGAGCAGTATCCATGTCCAGGATCTTCAAGGTAGAGCAATGAGCAGTTAAGAGTGTAAGAAAATGACTAGGCTGAGTGTTAGCAAGTGTTAGAAAATTAAAAGTGTAGTTAATAAAAGCTCTTTTAGTTGTTTAGGTTGTATGTGATAGTTTACTGACTGAAAAACCATCCGATTGATGGCTGCTCGCCGTTTTGGCAGCCATCAACCAGATTCCTTTTTTCAATAACTTTTTCCCATCTACAGAGCCCTGATATCTTTCATCCTTTTCCCTGTGTTCTTTCCCCTTAGTGCATCCGGAAAGTATTCACAGCACTTCACTTATTCCACATTTTGTTATGTTACAGCCTTATTCCAAAATGGATTAAATTCATTATTTTCCTCAAAATTCTACAAAGATACCCCATAATGACAAGGTGAAAGAATTTTGTTTGAAATCTTTGCAAAGTTATTAAAAAAAAAAAAAACGGGAAAAAAAATCACATGTATATAAGTATTGCCATGACACAGACAAGATTGTATCAAGGCACAGATCTCGGGAAGGATACAGAAAAATTTCTGCTGCATTAAAGGTTTGCAGAAGCATGTAGTCTACGTTACTCTTAGTGGAAGAAGTTTGAAACAACCAGGGCTGCGTTTCCCAAAAGCATTGTAAGCTTAAGTTGATTGTAGCTCCATTGGTTTCAATGGGTCTACGATGTACTTAAGCTTACGAAAACCAAGCCATAAAGTCCAAGGAATTGCCTGTAGATCTCCGAGACAAGATTGTATCAAGGCACAGATCTCGGGAAGGATACAGAAAAATTTCTGCTGCATTAAAGGTTTGCAGAAGCATGTAGTCTACGTTACTCTTAGTGGAAGAAGTTTGAAACAACCAGGGCTGCGTTTCCCAAAAGCATTGTAAGCTTAAGTTGATTGTAGCTCCATTGGTTTCAATGGGTCTACGATGTACCTAAGTTTATGATGCTTTTGGGAAATGCAGCCCAGGACTCTTCCTAGAGCTGATGGCCTTCTGGTCAAACTGAGCAATCGATGGGGAAGGGCTTTGGTTAGACTGGTGACCAAGAACCTGATGGTCACTCTAGTTGAACTCTATGTGGAGACAGGAGAACCCTACAGAAGGACAAACATCACTGCAACACTCATCTGATCTGGGCTTTATGGCGGTGTGGCAGGACTCAATCCTTTCTTCAGTGAAGACACATGAAAACACACTTGGAATTTGCAAAAAACCACCTAAAGAACCCTAAGATTGTGAGAAACAAGATTATCTGGTCTGATGAACCTCAATTCCAAGCATCATGTTTGGAGGAAACCAGGCACTGCTCATCGCCTGCAGAGTAGCATCCCAACCGTAAAGTGTGCTGGTAGCAGCCTCATGCTGTGGGGCTGTGTGTTCAGCGGCAGGGACTGACGGACTCCTCAGAGTAGAAGGAAAGCTCAACATCATACTTAAAAAGACTTGAGGCTGCAATTGTTGCCAAAGGTGCTCCAACAAAGTATTGAGCAAAGTCTGTGAATACTTATGTACATGTGATATATATTTATTTATATATATATATATATATACATATATATTATCAATTTCCAAAGACTTCAAATAAACTTCTTTTACATTGTCATTATGGGGCATTGTTTGTAGAATTTTGAGGAAAATAATGAATTTAATCCATTTTGGAATAAGGCTGTAACATAACAAAATGTGGAATAAGTGAAGTGCTGTGAATACTTTCCGGATGCACTGTAGATGGGTAAAAGGTCTTGAAAAAAGGAATCTGGTTGATGGCTGCCAAAACGGCGAGCAGCTATCAATCGGATGGTTTTTCAGTCAGTAAACTATCACATATTACCATCTTTAACCCCGTTACCCTAGTCTCAACCCCGTCACACCTACATCTTTATTAATTATTTTTTTTAAGTTTATGAAAAAACAATTTAATGTTTGTTGAACTCAGTCTGAAATGTCCAGAGCAATCATAAGCATACTGATTTTAGCTCAAATTCTGAAGTTAAGCCACTTCTTTGATCAAAAATGATGAGGTTGCGGTCACAAAAAGTGCCCATTTCAGGCTTTAGTATAGCAAAAGTGTGAGATTTTATGTAACTTTTATATTTGCAAATACTGAATTAGTGTGAGGGACATCTGATTAACAGGAAAATGTTGATTTCATTACAAACCTCTTGAGACAGCTGTTTATGCATTTATTACCTCTCGATTGGACTATTGCAACTCTTTGTATTGGGGCATCTCAAAGTCCCAAGTAGCTCGTTTACAATTGGTCCAAAACGCAGCAGCCAAATTTCTTTAAAAAGGCAGGAAATATGATCCTGCCACCCCTTTTTTGTGAGCTCTTCATTGGCTTCCTGTTAATTTTAGGATAAATTTCAAAATTATTTTATTTGTTTATAAATGTTTAC
Source organism: Sinocyclocheilus rhinocerous (assembly GCF_001515625.1). Lineage (NCBI taxonomy): Eukaryota > Metazoa > Chordata > Actinopteri > Cypriniformes > Cyprinidae > Sinocyclocheilus > Sinocyclocheilus rhinocerous. Next base: position 13,093 of record NW_015666494.1, read on the forward strand.
ACAATCTCGCCCCGTGTTACCTATCAGAATTGCTGCATCCTTACAATCCTACCAAAGATTTAAGATCTGGTAATCAAAACCAACTTATGGTTCCCTCCACAAGGCTGAAACGCAGAGGAGATAGAGCTTTCTTGGTGATGGGCCCTAGATTGTGGAACAGCCTGCCAGCACCCCTTAGAGCTGCTCCATCTTTATCGGTTTTTAAATCTCTTTCGAAAACTCACTTGTTTTCAGTAGCCTTTGCAAATTGATGGTGTGTGAATGTATTTTATCTTTTATCATTATGTTGTGCAGCACTTTGGTCAGTCTTGTGATTGTTTTAAATGTGCTTGTCTAAATGTGTCGAGAATAAAGTCTAAATGTGTCGAGAATAAAGTCGAAATGTGTCGAGAATAAAGTCAAAATGTGTCGAGAATGAAGTCAAAATGTGTCGAGAATAAAGTCGAAATGTGTCGAGAATAAAGTGGAAATGTGTTTTGAGAATAAAGTGGAAATGTGTCGAGAATAAAGTCGAACTGTGTTTTGAGAATAAAGTCGAAATGTGTTTCGAGAGTAAAGTCAAAATATTTCGATAGTAAAGTCAACATGTTTTAAGAATAAAGTCGAAATGTGTCATAAATAAAGTCGGAATGTTTAAAAATTAAAGTCTAATGTTTTCCAGAATAAAGTGGAAATGTGTTATAAAGTCGAAATGAGAATAAAGTTAACATGTTTCGAGAATAAAGTCGAAATGTGTTTTGAGAATAAAATCGAAATGTATCGAGAATGAAGTCAAAATGTGTTGAGAATAAAGTAGAAATGTGTTGAGAATAAAGTCAAAATGTGTTGAAATTAAAGTTCAAATGTGTCGAGAATAAAGTCGAAATGTTTTGAGAATAAAGTCGATATGTTTTGAGAATAAAGTCTAAATGTGTTGAGAGTAGTCAACATGTTTCGAGAGTAAATAAAGTTAACAAAGTCGAAATGTGTTGAGAATAAAGTGAAAATGTGTCGAGAGTAAAGTCAACATGTTTCGAGAGTAAAGTCAAAATACACTGAACAAAATTATAAACGCAACACTTGTTTTTGCCCCATTTTTCATGAGCTGAACTCAAAGATCTAAGACTTTTTCTATGTACACAAAAGGCCTATTTCTCTCAAATATTGTTCGCAAATCTGTCTAAATCTGTGTTAGTGAGCACTTCTCTTTTGCCGAGATAATCCGATTAGACAGCATGATTAGCACACTAGTGTTTTCGTTAATGGATCTCTTTCTGACAGAGACAGATCTAGATTCAGTGGTAACAGAGATCAATATATCAAAGAAAATACAGAAGTGATCAGATAGTGCTACGTCCTTAATAACAATGGATGAATAAGTTAAGAACAATGAAGAAATAAGAACAATGGATAAGTTAAATTCAGAGATTTAACTTAACTACAGTGCTTTATGGTGGGGTAAGTTAAAATGCTGACAGAATTTACCCCACAACATTTGACTCACTTTGCCCCATAGCTGCCATTTTGGAAAAAAATAGCTACTGTAGCTTACCTGTTCAGGCTAATATTTAGCTAAATGATTTGCATGGTTTTATGTTGCTAAATCACCTATATGTATCATAAATATTTTTAGACCTGGATAAATTTGCTTTGATGTAGCAACCATTGCATCTCTTATGCTAAAATTGTACTTTAAAAACGGTTTTTGGCTTGTCAAAGTAAATGGGTGCCTTCCATTCCCCCCATGTGTTTCTCCTATTCACAGTCTGGCAGAAATGATGGGTGGTTCCAAAATACATGGTCACATGAGAGTAAAAGTGTACAGTTGCCAAGATACAGGGGGTGGATCAACTTACCCACTGGCTCAACTTACCCCACTCTTCCCTATTTCAAGTTCAAGTCTGCTTTATTGTCAATTCTTCCACATGTACAGCACATACATTACTTCCATTGAAGATGCGGCAGAAGCAGGCTCAGAGAGTGAGGGAGAGCCCACTCTTATCAAAACATCTACAATAAAGTCCATTACTACAGAGTGTGCGGTCTTCTCTTTTAATTGTATATTTGTAACAACTGGATAATTTGTATTAACAAGCACCCACCCTCCTTGTGCCCCTTTTTTTGGTTTGGGCCATTGTCCCTCAAAACATTTTCCAAACTCAACAGAACTTGTAATTTTAATCTAACGTAAGCCGATCTGAGAAAGCCATGGCTCGTAAACATGTGTGATGCTGCAGTGTGTGTGAGACCTGATGAATAAGATCAGAATTATTCAATTTAAGCCATTATCCTGTCATTTATCACTGACAGTCATTTTACACGCGTTGACAGCATGACTTTGAATATTAATTAAGAATTTTGGCATAAATATGAGAATTTCATTCAGTAAAATGTTTTTTACTGTTTCTTACTTTACTTTACTTTACTCTTACTTTACTTAATCTTACTGTTTAAGATTAATTAGTCTAAATGTTTAACATTGTTAAAATTCGTTCAACTTCTGCATATTCATTCATCTATTTTAATACTGCTCTTACGAAAATATTTCACATAAGCATACAGTATAAGTGGATATTACAAAAGTCATTTAACCCGAAAAAAACACAAGACAACCAACTGCATTCAGCGAAACTCTTTATTATCTGAAGAGTCTTCATTAAAACTCACTCAACCTCCATCAGGGAGAGAAAGATTGCAGAAAGACTAAAAACTTACTAATATGACGACTAGCATCTGGTTACGGTCGCTATTAAGCTGTTTCTCACGTTATCTAACTGTAATTATAGTAAAACTGTATAACTTATCTCTTACTCATGTGATTAAATATTGAAACATGATGAAAGATGAAAGCAGGAAGATCCAGAGCTACAGATTACTGACTATTGATCGATAAGATCCTCAGAGAGGAAGAATGATAATTACTGAAGAAAGGGAAGAGTGTGTGAGTGAAGGAGGTTGTGAATGTGTGTAGATGTGTGTTAGTTACAGGATCAGAGAATGACACTGTTCCTCCGTCATAGTCCAGATTCACTCTCACACGATCAAGCTTCTGTGTAACACGAAAACCAGAACCTGAATACAGTCCGTACTCCACAAACCAGACACCAGTGTTAAAGAAACCCCGTCCCTTCCTCTGGTTTGATGCTGTAGTTACTCCAAGACTCCAGTATTTACTCTGTTTAACCTCCACATCCCAGCAGTGTGTTCCTGAGTTAAACCCCTCTGAACCCAGAACACAGAGACACCAGTCAAATCTCTCTGGATTATCAGGAACAGGTTGATAACAGTGTGAATCCTCTCATGTGTTAATCTTCATTTTCATCTTATTTTCTGTCTATGAGATTTTAATGATTTTTCATCTTCTTTTCTGTCAATTTACCCCACAGCTGCCATTTTGGAAAAAAATAGCTACTGTTTCTTACCAGTTCAGGCTAATATTTAGCTAAGTGATTTGCATGGTGTTTTATGTTGCTAAATCACCTATATGTATCATAAATATTTTTAGACCTGGATAAATTTGCTTTGATGTAGCAACCATTGCATCTCTTATGCTAAAATTGTACTTTAAAAACGGTTTTTGGCTTGTCAAAGTAAATGGGTGCCTTCCATTCCCCCCATGTGTTTCTCCTATTCACAGTCTGGCAGAAATGATGGGTGGTTCCAAAATACATGGTCACATGAGAGTAAAAGTGTACAGTTGCCAAGATACAGGGGGTGGATCAACTTACCCACTGGCTCAACTTACCCCACTCTTCCCTATTTCAAGTTCAAGTCTGCTTTATTGTCAATTCTTCCACATGTACAGCACATACATTACTTCCATTGAAGATGCGGCAGAAGCAGGCTCAGAGAGTGAGGGAGAGCCCACTCTTATCAAAACATCTACAATAAAGTCCATTACTACAGAGTGTGCGGTCTTCTCTTTTAATTGTATATTTGTAACAACTGGATAATTTGTATTAACAAGCACCC